>NC_057798.1:656496343-656597255 GCF_018294505.1 Triticum aestivum | reverse complement strand
TATGTGGGGGGGGGGGGAGGTGACGCGTCTGGTTGTAGATGCTCTCAGTGTCCCGGCATGAGTGGTCACATATATTTATGGACGACTTTGCAGCGATTCATGGCACCACCATATACTTGAATCATGGGCTGAACGTGTAAAGGTTACACGGTCGTGCAACCCCCTGCCCATGTCATCGTGCTGCCCCATGTTCCTGTTGTCGAGCAAGAAGGGTGGGGTGAAGACATTGGCGACGATGAAGCACTAGATAGCCCTAGGCTCTTAAGCTGCGGGGAACATAGATGAACCAACGGGCGGCGGCGTTGATAGAAAAGTAACATTATTGATGAACAAGAATATGAAGCAACTTGAGAGGGCTCCATTGAACAAATTTTTAGTTAATTATTAATTGTATGATTTGTAACACTTGATTCTACAAATTTTTCCTTCACGTCATTCAAACTAACTTTATCTCGTGACTATTTTGTTTGTTTAAACAAAACTATTATAAGGGTTAAAACATTGTTTATCTACTAGAACTATTTGATTTCTTCAATGAAGGGTGACAAGACTAATGACCCAAACATCGTTTTCGTCGTCAAAAACTATTTTAAAAACTAACAGCAAAAAGGAATGGATCTCTCAATCACACCCAACGCATGAATCGATCTATATTTATTATACTAAACTTTCTTACTTGCCACTAGGAGTATTATTCCTACATATTTTTCATTACATTTTAAAGTTTAACTTGCCGAACAAAGATAACTATGCATATATGTTAAGTTACATATATATCATTCGGTTCTGGTACTAATCACTGAAAATACATTTTCTTGACCAAAACGATATCTACGTTTTGTTGGTTTTTATATTTTTAGATATTGCTTGAGATAATATTATGTTAAGATAAAATTAACCATAAATCTAAGAAATAAAATTATGGAACTACTCAACATACATCCATTAGTGTGCTTACTTTTATGGCATTTGTTCGTAGTTTCTTAAATATCCACAAAACTTGATAAAAGCATCTTAGTGTATGGAGAAAATAAACAATACACTAGATGATTCTAGAGTGTAATAGTATCAAGTTCAGGTAACAAAATCATGAATTAAAAAGTGTGTGTGGTCTCACCAAATAATATGTTCAACCATAGTTCTGAGCATCAAACACGTCCGCGAGATTGCAAAATACTTACACTATAAAGCAGAGCGCATCAAAAATTGTAAATCATCAATCATTTGAGCAAGATATGCCATGAATAGCTGAGGTGCGGGCCCAAGAGAGGAATAACTGGTACACACCAAACAATAATGAAACCTAATCGGATTCAGGGCTCCGCGGACCCAAGAAAGGTTCGAACTCTGGGGCGTGTGCGAAGAACTCAACCTCTCCAACTAATCGACTCGTCGCCCCACGGACTAGCTCGATGAACAAGGAAGTAGATGAACACGACAGTTTACCCAGGGTTGGGCCACCTTGCGGTGTAAGACCCTACTCCTGCTTTGGGTGAATTTGCCTCACGAGGGGCTGAGGATGAACAAGTACAAAGGATGAACAACCTCGTGTGATCTGCTCTGGTGAGGGAATGAGTCGAGGGGTTCGGTGGATCTGGATCCTGATCCCCCCTGGTGGTGGCTAACCTATACTTAAAGTGGTCTCGGTCCTCTTCCCCCAAAACATAGGCGGGAAGGGGTCCCACAGTGGCCAATTTGAAAGGGGACAAGTCGTACATCTTATCTTGACAAAAGGTGATCTTCTCCTGCAAAGCTTCTAGTCGTGATGCCGCGATGGGCTAGGCGATGACATCCCTCCTGATGGTCTTGGTCTCATTGCACTAGAATGGAAACCTTTGCCTGATTCCTCAAGAACCCATGCCCGCGCTCACCCCGTTGGCACCAACGAGGAAACTGTCTTCTCTGCGCCTGCTGGCGCCCGCCTGGCCGTGATCGTCATGGCTTGCGTCACCGCAACCTCATGAGGTCGGGCGCCTGCATAGGAATCTCCGCTCCTCAGGAGCAGCCTGGGGAGGTCGCTCCCTCGGGAGGTCTTGGCGTCGATTCCCTCGTGAGGCTTGGCCCCTCGCGAGGGTCTTGTCTTGGTGGTGTCGTAGATGGGACGTACTAGGCCGTCGATGAAGCCATGCCGTGGGCCGCAGGCAGGCAAGTCTGGGTACCCTGGTTCCCAGAATACTGACAGTAGCCCTCGGGCCCAAGGCACGCTCGGACTAGGCTTCAAGACGAAGCCAAAGGTCAAGGGAGAAGCACCGTGGGCCCCAATTGCCTGCGGGCCAGGATGGCGAGTGGCGCTTGATGGGACGTAGGCGTCTCCACTCCTCCACACCGCCTCGGCAACTGCCCGACTTGACAACTGCCTGCCGCATGCAGAAAGGCCATCCATTGCCAAGGACATGAGAGGTCGGCGGTTGGCGTTCTTCCGCCTATAAGAGGGCGAGGGGAACGGAGCCCCCTGCCCCTCCCCATCTTCTCGCTTCCTCTTCTTCACCGGTTCATCTTGTCAGAGCATCCATGGCGCCAGTGAGGAGTTTCTCCACCGTGGAGAAGGGAAAAGCCCCGTAGATAGAACCAGAGCTGCTCCCGTCGAAGAAGAGGCATGGCTGCCCCCATGAGTCCTCCTTAGAGCCCATGGGAGCGCGACCTTGGCACAAATGCACACTGTCGGGTTTCCCCGTTCGCGCGTACGCTTGCGCGCACAACTCTGTCTGTGGGAGCAGCCGCAGAAGTCGCACTGGATAGAGTCGTAAGGAAGGACAAGCGATGGCCGTGCGGCCACGTTGTCCGCAGGCCCATGCCGAGGGCTCAACCCGCGAGTTTGTGGTGTGGGCGGTGATGCTGCCGCGCATGTGGATCCGGCTCCCGCGATCTATGGCGAGGGAGATACCGCCAAGGGGGCCCGTCGAGTTGTGGCTGGAGCATGACGCCTGCTGCTGCCAAGTCTCGGAGGCGGTGATCGAGGCCATCGCCTTCGGTGACATCTTCATGACTCGGGGATGGGGCGTGATCGCCAGCGCTTGCAACTCAGAGGGGAGGCACGCCATCCACTTCGACTACGATGGGGCATCGACAATCTTCTTCAAGGTCTCTGGGGAGGATGGTCGACGTCTGGAGTGTTGGGGAGGTGAAACTGCAACTATCCCTGGGTGGTTTTGGTAATTCCTAACAACATATAGCTCATTGAGCTAATGCTATTTCAAGATAAATATTTCAGGAAAGCTCAATGATTGGCATGGCATGGATGAGAAAAGTGGATCCCTCAAAATGCTAAGGACAAAAGGATTGGCTCAAGCTCAAAGTACAAGACTCTACATTTTCTATTTTAGTGATCCAAGATCACATTGTGTCTATAGGAAAAGCCAATACAATCAAGGAGGGATGAGGTGTTGCTTAATGGACTTCTTGCTCAAAATGCTTAGTGAGATGCTCCAAAGCCCTCAACTACTTTCTCATATCCACATATGACCTAAACCAAAAGTCAAACTCGGCCCCACCGATTCCTTCTATCCGGCGCCACTGAGTTCAGATGTCATAGCCACTGCCACAAACCCTAGGCAAATTGGTCTCACCGATATGGATCTCGGTCTCACTGAGATGGGATTGTAATCTCTCTGTTTCCCTTCGTAACGCTTTGGTCCAACCGAGATGAGCGAATCGGTCCCACCAAGTTTGCCTGACCAACTCTCTGGTTAGCTTATTACCAAAATCGGTCCCATCGAGTTTGAGTAATTGGTCTCACCGAGATTATGTTATGCCCTAACCCTAATCATATCGGTCCTACCGAGTTGCATGTCGGTCCCACCCAAAACCCTAATGGTCACATTATTTGCTAAATTAGTCTAACCGAGTTTGAGGATTCGGTCCCACCGAGATTGGCAAGTTGTGTGTAACGCTTAGATTCTGTGTGGAGGCTATATATACCCCTCCACCCACTCTTCATTCGTGGAGAGAGCCATCAGAACATGCCTACACTTCCAACATACATTTTCTGAGAGAGAACCACCTACACTTGTGTTGAGGCCAAGATATTCCATTCCTACTGTTGGGGATATAACTATTTGTGTAAGCCGCCCAGGAGGGGCCGGGTTACGCAAAGAAGACTCATCAGAGAGAAGCCCAAAACCAAGCATGAAGATGGTGGTTCAATAAAGGGTCTAAGGCCCGCAGGTGGATTAAAGCCCATAGTGGTAAACCGTCATGAAGATATGACTTGTAACGTAAGGTAGAATTAACTAGTCATCAAGCCGGACACTATTTATGAGCCGGCCGGGACTCTGTAGGCCGCAGGGCGTCCACCCGTGTATATAAGGGGGCGACCCGCTGGCGGCTTAGGGTAAGAAACAACTCATCAAGAGCCGGGCATAGCGTATCTCGCTCCCTGGTCATCAAAACATCAAGCAATACCAACCCAACTAGACGTAGGCCTTACCTTCATCCTAAGGGGCCGAACTAGTATAAACCTCTCGTGTCCTTTGTCCTAATTAACCCCTTCAAGCTTCCTAATTGTAATGGCTCCACGACTAAGTCCTTTCACTAGGACATCTGACGTGACAATTCCACGACAGTTGGCGCCCACCACGGGGCCAGCGCACGGTGGATTTGAGTTCTTGAAGGGCTACTTCGAAGGGCTCAAGGGATACGCAGTGGGCCGGATGACCAAGAGTCATCGCGGCAAGATCTACATTGATGACGAAGGCTGGGGCCCCTACGCCGGCTCAATTGAGTATGGGTACCGGGTCCCCTTCGGTGGAATCCACGTCTTCATCGGCCGGATTGGTGAGCCGGGCCCTGAGCCGGACAACTGCACCGACCTCATTGAGACGGCTCAGCGTGCGAGACCCGCCCGAGTTCAACCCGGCATGAAGCGTGTCTTTGTGGGCTGCATCCACGGAGAAGAAGTTTCTGAAGAATCTGAAGATGGTGGTGAGACGGTCGTCCTCTCTGACGGTGATTCGTCCGTCGGTTCAACAGATTCGCTGTATCAAGTGCAAGATGGCGTGCTTGGGGGCTGTTCCGATGGCTCCAGTATTCTGGACTCCTATGAGCCGCCAAGCTGGACAAGAGTCTTCATGGATGGGACTCAACCCGACCAAAATTTTATAGTCGCTGCTGCAATAACGTCCGGAATAGGAGCGGCCGGGGCAGGAGGCCCTGTGTGCCCGCCGGCTCAAGTGTTGATAGATCTCATGGATAAGCTTACGGTCCTGTTAACCGCCACGGTTATTCCTGCAAATAAATATGAGCATGACGCAGAGGTGGCACGGGTGCGCGAGGAAATAGCTCGTCCCAAGGAGGCCTTAGCAGCTAAGGACACCAGGTTAGCCACGGAACGGGTGGCTTTGGATGCACGGGCGCAGCAGCTCCAGTCAGAGGCTTTCCAACTTACGATGAACCTGGGCGCATCTAATGAGGTGATGAGAAGAAGGCACCAGAAAACTCAATCCCGTTTGCCTCCGACTTACGACCCTCGGAATCTTTTCACTACACCCGGAGCCGGCCCAAGTAACCCGCCAGATGCAAATCAGTTTATGATAACCGGAACAGGAGGACCGGCTCAGCCTCGGGAGATGGCACCTCCTCATGGGAACATGGCGCCGCCCCGTTACGTACCGATACCGCCGGGTAACTTTTTCAACCCAATGGAGAACTTAATCGCAGCATCAGCGCGTTTGGCGGCTCTCCTAGTGGACGGTGATGATCCGACAGCGGTGGAGACCCGAAGGATTAGAGAACTTGTCCAGACGGCCCTGGCTCAGCAAGAGACTTATTCTTATAGTCGGGACATGATTCACTCAACTCCACCGCCTTGGTTAGCACCACCTCGTCAAAACCGGAGTCCAAGTTACAGCAGGCACATGGAGTCAGAAGCTTTGTCAAGCAACGCCCAGCGTTGGAACCAGCCCGGTGGCTATAACCCGGCACAAGATCGGATACGCCAGGAGAAGGAGGGGGCGGCTCAGCTAGCGGCTCAACAGACGACTCGTCAAGATTTTCCAGAGTATCCGATGACTTCCGTTGAGACGGGAGTGGCTACTAGAACCGGCGGTGTTCCTTGTTTGGTGCCGGCCCTGCGTAATGTACGCCTACCCAAGGACTTCAAGGGACCTCGAAAGGTGCCGAATTACACGACCGATTTACAGCCCGGGGCGTGGATCGAAAGTTATGAGATGGCCATGGAGCTGTTGGAGATAAGCGACGCAACAATGGCTAAATACTTCACCATGATTTTAGATGGAACGGCCCGGTCCTGGTTAAAGGGCTTGCCACCCAATTCCATTAATTCATGGGCAGAGCTAAAGACCCGTTTCATCCAGAACTTCAAGGACACTTGCAAGCAATCTATGTCGATTATGGATTTGACAAATTGTAAGCAGGAGGAGGGTGAATCCACGACTCACTGGGTATGCCGGGTCAAGGAGATAATACATTCGTCTGACAAGATGGATGCTGGCTCTGCAGTCCTTATGTTGGAAAAGAACTGCCGCTTTAAGCCGCTGAGACAGAAACTGGGGCGCCTTAAGCGTGATTGCAACTATATGGGCACGCTGATGGCAGCTTTAGTCAAATATGCCGACTCTGATAGTACCAAGGATCCCGCGTCTGATGAGGAAAAGACAGGGGAGGGAAAGAAGAACGGCAAAGGAAAGGGACAACAGCATAACCCGATGAATCAAGGAGGCAACAAGCGTAAGGCCGAGAGTAACCCGGAGTTTGTAGCCAACGCCAATGCACAGGGTAACAATCAGGGATGCAAGGGCAAACTGCCCCCTCGATCTGGCAGGTCAGGCCCATCTCTTGAGCAGCTACTCAATGAGCCGTGCCCAAGACACGGCACCTGGGAACGACCCGCCACCCACTTATGGAAAGATAGCGTGATCATGAAGGACTTCAAGAATTCCAACGCGTTTTGCAATCATGGGTCGAGCGGCGGCTCAAGAGCTGGTGGTTTCCATGGCCCGGGCGGCGGTTCAAGTTCCAGCTTTCAGGGACATCAAGGCGGTTATAATCAACAGCAGTCTGGCCAAGGGGAGCAACAACAGCAGCAGTTGGGTTATCAAAGCCATCCGAAGCAACTGAATAGTGGGCAGTATCATGTGTTCACCACCAGCTTGTGCAAACGTGACCAGAAGGTTCATAAGAGGGCCGTAAATTCTGTTGAGCCGGCGGTTCCCCGTTATTTGAGGTGGTCAGAACAGCCCATTGTATGGAGCAGGGAAGATCACCCCCTCCAGGTTGATAATCCGGGTCAGTTAGCCTTGGTGGTAGCGCCTTAGGTTGGTGGATATAAATTCACTAAGGTACTCATGGACGGCGGTAGCAGCATCAATATCCTCTATTATGAGACCTTTCGACGCATGGGGTTAACTGATAAGAATTTGAGGACGTCCAACACAGTTTTTCATGGAGTGGTCCCTGGTAAGTCGGCTTACCCAGTTGGCAAGATTGAACTGGAAGTGGCCTTTGGAGATGAGTATGATTCCAGAGCTGAGAAATTAACCTTTGAGGTGGTCAAAATCAGGAGTCCATATCATGCTCTGTTTGGACGGCCGGCTTATGCCAAGTTCATGGCACAGCCGTGCTATGTTTACCTGCATCTTAAGATGTCGGGTCAAAAGGGCACCATCACCGTGCATGGAAGTCGAAAGTTAGCCCTGGAATGTGAGGAGGGCGACGTGACTTATACTGAGTCTGTTTGTGCAGCAGAGGAACTGAAGTTTTATCAAAACAATGTTGACCCGGCGGATATGACCTCTCTAAAGAAACCAACCACCGAGCATGACCCGGCGATGAAGTTTAAGTCGGCTGCTGAAACCAAGCTTGTGGATTTCAATCCAGGTGATTCATCTAAGCAGTTCAGTATCAGTGCCAATTTGGATCCTAAATAGGAAAGCGCACTCATCGAGTTCATCCATGAGAACCGGGACATCTTTGCATGGAAACCTTCTGACATGCCGGGTGTACTGAGAGAACTCGCTGAGCACACTCTCAATATTGATCCGAAGTATAAGCTGGTCAGGCAGTTTCTTCGACGGTTCAACGGAGAGAGGCGGAAAGCCATTGGAGAGGAAGTCGCCCGGCTCTTAGCGGCTGGGTTTATTGTTGATGTTTTTCACCCTGAGTGGTTGGCTAACCCGGTGCTCGTGCTCAAGAAGAACGGCACCTGGTGGATGTGTGTGGATTACACAGATTTAAATAAGGCTTGTCCGGCTGATCCCTTTGCTCTCCCCCGTATTGATCAAATCATTGATGCTACGACGGGTTGCGAGCGTTTGAGCTTTTTGGATGCTTACTCTGGTTATCATCAGATCAAAATGGCAGTTAAGGACCAGGAGAAGATGGCTTTCATCACTCCGTTTGGAGCCTTTTGTTATGTATCTATGCCATTTGGGCTCAAGAGTGCTCAGGCGACTTATCAGCGATGTGTACAGAACTGTCTCCACGATCAAATTGGGCGCAATGTTCATGCTTATGTGGATGACATCATGGTGAATTCCAGAGAGAAGGAAACCTTGATATCCAACCTGAAAGAGACCTTTGATAATCTCCGGGTTTATGAGATGATGCTTAACCCGGACAAGTGTGTATTCGGTGTACCTGCAGGCAAGCTCTTGGGCTTCTTAGTCTCAAACAGAGGCATTGAAGCTAATCTGGAGAAGATCAAGGCAATTACCTCTCTGGCTAAACCGGCGTGCATCAATGATGTTCAGCGACTGACAGGTCGTGTAGCTACTTTAAGCCGGTTCATAAGCCGGTCAGGTGAGAAGGCCCTACCGCTGTATCAGACGATGAAGAAAACAGACACCTTTGTCTGGAGTGATGCTGCTAATACGGCCTTTGAAGATTTAAAGAGACAGTTGTCTGAGCCACCGGTCCTTGCGGCTGCCATTGATAAAGAGCCGTTGCTGTTATATGTGGCTGCTAACTCACGAGCCGTCAGTGTCGCCATTGTGGTGGAGCGTAAGGAGGCAGTCAAGGAGCATTCGGTTCAACGGCCGGTTTACTACATCAGTGAGGTGCTCATTGAGTCTAAACAAAGATATCCACATTGGCAGAAACTTGTTTACGGAGTGTTCATGGCAAACCGAAAGCTGAAGCAGTACTTCCAAAGTCATCCTATAACGGTGGTAAGTTCTGCGCCCTTGGGAGACATCATTTAGAACAGGGAGGCCACAGGACAAATCGCCAAGTGGGCTATTGAGCTTGGGCCTCATGGTTTGAAGTATATGCCACGTACTGCTATTAAATCTCAAGCCTTGGTGGACTTTATCAATGATTGGATAGAGTTGCAGGCACCTAAGGAGAATCCAGATAACACATATTGGACTATTCACTTTGATGGGTCCAGGCAATTAGAAGGCTCAGGGGCTGGAGTTGTTTTAACTTCCCCTCGGGGTGAAATTTTTTGTTATGTGCTCCGGCTTATGTTTCCTTGTACTAACAATGCAGCTGAGTATGAGGCCTTGCTCCACGGTCTCCGAATGGCAAAAGAGATGAACTTGAGCCGGGTAAGGTGCTTGGGCGACTTAGATCTCGTGGCTCAACAGGTGTCAGGCAAGTGGGACTCCAAGGATCCCCTTATGGCGGCTTACCGTCGTGAAGTAGATGTTGTGGCTGGGCACTTCAAAGGTTATCAAGTGGAGCACATTGATCGAAGGAAGAATGAGGTGGCTGATGTGTTAAGCTGGTTGGGATCTCAGTGTAAGCCGGTGCCGCCTAACACCTTTCTCGACGTTTTGCATAATCCTTCTGTCAAGGTACCCACGGAGGAAGAACTAGCAGTGCCGGACCCGGAGGCATAGCTGGTGGCTGCCCTTCACGTCATCCCAGATTGGACAGTGCCATATTTGGCCTATATGACCCGGGGAGAGTTGCCTGAGGATGAGACCTTGGCGAGACAAATCGTCAGACGGTCCAAATCTATGACGATTGTTCATGGCGAGGTACATCACCTCAGTGTCACTGGGGCATTTCAACGTTGTGTGTCACCTGCGGAGGGTCAGGAGATACTTCGTGAGATCCATGAAGGAGATTGTGGTCATCATGCCGGGTCAAAATCTCTTGTGGCCAAGGCATTCCGTCATGGTTTCTATTGGCTGACGGCTCATGCTGATGCAGAGGATCTAGTCAGTAAATGTCACGGATGTCAAAAATTCTCACGACGAGCTCATGTGCCGGCTCAAGAGTTGAGGATGATTCCAATTACTTGGACATTCGCAGTCTGGGGGCTTGACATGGTTGGACCTTTCAAAAGATCTAAGGATAAAAAGACACACCTCCTGGTGGCAGTGGCTAAGTTTACAAAGTGGGTTGAGGCAGAGCCGGTTAGTAAGTGCGATGCAGCCACGGCGGTTCAGTTCATCAAAAAGGTGATCTTTCGTTTTGGTTTTCCACACAGCATCATAACCGATAATGGCACTAATCTCTCCAAGGGTGCCATGGAAGAGTTCTGTCAACGAGAACATATCCGGCTTGATGTTTCGACTGTTGCTCATCCTCAATCCAATGGTCAAGCAGAAAGAGCTAATCAGGAGATCCTGAAGGGTATCAAACCACGGCTCTTGGTCCTCTTACAGCGGACTCTGGGTTGTTGGGTGGAGGAGTTACCCTCTGTACTATGGAGCATCAACACTACGCCTAATAGATCTACAGGTTACACACCTTTCTTCATGGTATAGGAGCAGAGGCAGTCCTGCCAAGTGACATCCGGCACGACTCACCCCGCGTGGCGGCTTACATTGAGGCTGATAACGAAAAAGCTCGTCAGGATGCACTTGACTTGTTGGATGAGGAGTGAGATTTGGCAATAGCCCGCTCGGCGATTTACCAGCAAGACCTGCGCCGCTATCATAGCCGCCAGATTAGAAGCAGAACCTTTCAGGAAGGCGATTTAGTGCTCTGGCTCATCCAGGATCAGTCTGATATGCACAAGCTATCCCCTCCGTGGGAAGGACCCTTTGTGGTCAGTAAGAATCTGAACAACGGGTCATACTACCTCATCGATGTTTGAGAGCACAAAGACTCACGTAAATCAGAGGAGGAGACCCGCTGGCCGTGGAATATCGCCCATCTTCGGCCTTACTATACTTGAGCCATCGGCTCTCAAGATGTATATATTTTGACGATGTATATATTATATAAACCAATAAAGCGGGGCCTCTGTCCTTTTTATCCTCAAAGGTCTATATGTCTTCTTTATCAGGTGGTGGAAACAACCAACAGGGAGTGGATCATATCTGAATCCGGCTTTCCCTTTGGTCCGGCTTATGATCATATCTGAATCTAGCCATGATCACTTGGGGGCTTCCTGTTCAAACATAGGTCGTATTCGAACCAAAGAGAACATAGCTGTCGATACTCACTTGATCGGCATACTGCCAAACCCACTTGGGGGCTTCTTGATCATATTTGAATCATAGCTTAACCCCTTTGGGTCTGACATGGATCGTATTCGAATCAGCATCATTAAACAACTCTTATGGTCACTTCGGGGCTTCCTGTTCAAACATAGGTCATATTCGAACCAAAGAGAACATACTTGTCGATACCCACTTGATCGGCATCGCCAAAGCCATCGGGGGCTATATAATCGTATCCGAATCTGAGCTTCTCCCCTTTGGAACGGTTTAGTGATCGTATTTGAATCAGAAGCCTTTGAATATTATTATTATCCATTATACTTCATAAGTCTAATTATTTGACTATCTTGATACCTTCTTGAAAGCACTATGAGATGGTTTTTTGTTCTTCCGGCTTAATATTGATCACCCCAGGTTATTAAGTGCCAGGTGAACATTATATGTTCCAACCTTCAGGAGTTGAATTTACCCGCATGGTGTAGGTCATATAAGCAGGCGACATCATCAAAAGGATCGCAGGTATATTATTGTGATTATGTTTAACAAATATAATCCTAACCCGGTCTTTATATGATGTTTTGGTTCACACTCTGGGTTATCAATACCTTATGTGACCCCTGATGCGATAAACCGCCAAGGAAATTTTTGCTTGTTTTATATGCAGGATAAGGCAAGCAAATTTAACATCAAGGAAACAAAAGATCAACATAAGCTGGAAGTATATGGCGATGACGGCTTACAAAACTATTAAGTGCCATAAACATGCGCGAAGGCATGACAAAAATTGAGAGTTTTTTTTCTACCCTATTACAAGACTCCCCGAGTCTGAATAATGAAGCATTGTTTTCGCAAAGTGATAAACACCTGGTGGTTCACTCCTTTGGTGGGCTTGAAGATTCCGGGTTATCCTTCTCCGCCTCTCCATCGGCTACCCTGTCCTGGAAGGTTGACGAAGCCCAGTCAATGCCACTCAAGGCTTCAAACTCGGCTTCATCATCTATTAAACCGGCTGGGTCCACTTGAGGGGCAAAGGTATGCTTACAAGTTGGAGGGATCAGGCTGACGTCATCATAGGGAAGTGTTGGGATTCTCCGGTTCTTGCTGTCATAGCCCGGCTGATACTTGGTAAGGTCCGTATCGTTCCCAATGAGAGTATCCACGGGGCGTATATCTTTGACACAGGTGGTGAAATCCTGTTCATCAAATATGGTCCCATCTTTTTTCAGACTTGGGTATCCAAGAGCGAGGTCGGCCGGGTCTAGCTCTAGAATCCATGCTTTTGCCCGGCTCAATGCGGCTATGGCCCCGGCTCTTGCGGACGCCCGCCTTAGATCTTGGACCCGTTAAGGTAGTGAAGCAAGCCATTTCAGCACATCTTGCAGGAGGTGAGGAACGTCATTTGATAAAGCTACAACGGCCAAAGCACATTGTGACCCGGTGTAGAGCTGTTCCACAAGAGTATAAACCGCCTTCAGCTTGATCAACATGTTCTGCTTGAGGTTTATGCTCCTAGGGCCTGCATTATTAAACATAAGGTGAGCCGGAGCTGACAATTGAAGTAATCATTGAAAGGAGGTTTGCAAAGTTTAAAGTCTATATGAGTAACTTTCCAAAGATTGCTGAGACCATTTGAGATATCTGGCGCTTTAAGCCGGAAAGCTTCGCCGTTGCTTCTGCAAGTAATGCCTCTGCCGTCTCAGCCCGGGTCACCAGTGAAGCCTTTTCATCAGCCCAGATTTTCTTCTCCGCCTCAAAATTCTTCTTCAACTTCTCTTGTTCAGAGACACTGAATTCAAATTTGGAGGTGGCCTTTTGAATTTCAAGTTCTTGAGCTGCCAGGCGGCTCTTCAGGTCAGCAGTCCCCGACTCAAATTGACTTATGGTGGCCTACATTAATGCCGGGTTATAATCAGAACCATAATAAGATAACATTAAGTCCCAAGCACGTTGCAAGCAAAGATACTTGACACTTGGGGGCTAATGTGTGCTGAAGAATTTTAAACTTACAATGCCGGCTCATGGAAATTAAGTCTCAAGCACTTTGCAAGCAAAGATGCTTGACACTTGGGGGCTAATGTGTATCACAAGTTTAAAGTATCACGTTACAACCGGGTTAAATATCTTCTTTCTAAACCGGACAAAGTAGTGCTAAGCAGTTTTCTAAGTCTACAACATATTTATTCATAAGCATAGACTTGGGGGCTGATATAGTAAGTATGATTCAGAAAAGTAGCATAAGTCATACCTCAGATTTTTGCTGTATTTGCTTCACCATGTCAATTTCCAGGTCACGGCTGCTATATACTTGATTGAGATAGCCAGAGACTATATCTCCAATACTTAAATGAGTATAGTCAGTAATATCTAGCTTGGCCTTTCGGCGTTCCAGAAGTTCCTCCTTAGCAGAGCACTTGGCAAGGACAGTGGGTCGCCCTGGCTCAACAAAGTGAGTCTTCAGAATCTCAACGTCCGGATCAATTGTTTTGGCCGGGCTAGGAGCTTCCGGGTTATTAGAGCTGTTGAGAGTATCTTCGGCGGGTGGATCAGAGGTTGGTGCTGGAATGTCATAGGCTGGTTCAGGCGGCGGCTGATGGGTAGAACTATCAGGAGCAGTCGTGCCAAGCTCCGGTTCAGTCACGACCGGGTCTCGGGACGCCTTACTCTTTTTTACCCTCTTACTGGGTTTCACTTGCACGCTGTGGACAAAGGCAGAAGGATGAATACAAAAGCATGGGTAAGGTAAAGCATAAGGTAAACAAAAATACGTTACCCAGGGGCAGTTTTGAAAGCCGGCATGTTAGATTGCATAGACTCACCAGAGGAAGGAGAGGTATCCTGATAATTGGAGTCAGATGAATTGAGAGGTTGGCGAATTAAGCCCGCCAAAGGTGAAACAGAACGTAAATCGGAGATAACCTCAGTCCGACGCTTCCTGGTTACGTCAGGTAAGCCGGAGGAGAGCTCTACATCCTTGCTGTTCAGGGTCTGCCTCCGGCTTTCAAACTGTTGTTGCTTCAAAAGAAATTGAGGATCTTGATAAGCTATAGGATGTGAAAATCTTACTTTCCGGGTCACCCTTCGGATTTTTTGCTTTGGCAAAGGCTCTGAGTCGGAGGAGATTATAGTTACCTCTTCGTCAATCGCTTGGTTGTTCCCTGTATCCTCCTGAAAGGATAGAATGTCAATAAAATAATGACAGAAGAGTCAGGAGAGTTAAGAATTACCTCTTCTTCATCATCAGAGGTGTCGTCCAATTTGAATAAATCTGAAGCGCTTGGCTTCTTCTTCTTTGAAGTTCCTGTTTTGGTGGTTTTTCTTTTGGTTCTCTTGGCTGCTCTGGCTTGTTCGGCAGCTTCATGGTCATACTTGACCTTCCAGAAGTTGCCATCGACCTGTGAAAAATGATAAAGGGTTATGAGTAAAAGCAAGGTGTAATATAGTAAAAAGTATTCATTGAGGTTGATGACTTACTGCGGGGGTCGGGTTCTTCTTGCAGAAAGGAAGTAAGCCAAAGGCATTGCTGATCACCGTGCCCTCTTTCAACAACGTTTGGGTTGTGGCTTCCACCACATCCTCTGGTAAGTCATCGGGGCTATGACGCAATGGGCCATCCTTCTCGCCGGAGTAAGTGCACATTAAGCCGGGATGGCGGCTTAACGGAAGCACTCGCCAAGTAACCCAGACTCGGACCAGGTCGATGCCGTCCAAGTCATTTCCCAAAAGAGCTTTGATTTTTCTAATGGTGGGAGCAAGTGGCATACGTTCGACAGCAGTCAGTTTATCCGGCAGCGGGTGGTTGGACTCAAGGCGCAGGGCGCGGAAGCTGGGCAGAGGATTTTCCTCAGCTGGAGAAGTGTCCTGGCAGTAGAACCACGTCTGATTCCAATCCTTTAGGTGACTTGGCAGTTAAGCATAAGGAAAGAGGCAGTCTCTCCGCCGCTGAATCGAGATGCCACCGAGTTCAAGACTGGGCCCGTTGGCACATTCATTCTGCCGGTTTAAATAAAATAGCTCTCCGAATAAAAGTATATTGGGCTCTTCTCCAAGGTACACCTCGCAGAAGACTTGGAAGTTGCAAATGTTTGACACGGAATTGGGCCCGATGTCTTGAGGTCTAAGGTCAAAGAAATGCAAAACATCCCTGAAGAATTTTGAACCGGGTGGAGCGAAGCCCCGGTTCATGTGACCAGTAAACACGATTACCTCCCCCGTTTTGGGTTGAGGCTTCTCCTCTGACGGGTTAGGAGCACGATAAGACATGACCTCCTTCTTCTTGGGTAGATGGCCAGACTTCACAAAATCAGACAAAGTGCTCTCTATAATAGTGGATTTGACCCAGTTGTAGGTCACGGGAGCTTTGGGGGCCTTGGGTGCCATTAGGCAAATTGAAACCTATGACAAAGGAAAAAGTTTCCGGTTTAACTTATAACCCGGAGGAGGACACCATGGAATTATTTGAAACGGCGGCTTAAGAAGGGGCCTAATGACATATGGGTAATTATTCAGTGGTATTTAAGCCGCTACAAGTATCAAAGGCAGTTCAGATTTTCTTAAATGTGGAACAAACAAGTTTCACAAGTTTCAGATATTATTTTGGATCAAACAATTGCTCTAAAAAGAAAAATTTCTAGATCTAAAACCAGTACAGAGAAGTTCATACGCTCGAATGAGGCCTTTAAACAAGGGAAATGCGATCTATTTCTATTTCGAGATAGACACGGAACAGCCACCGCGGTAGTTCTAGCTATTTAAAGATCAAAAAGGAGCACGAGAAGGGAAGAATATCAAGGGTTCGCTGCTGGTGGCGATGAACACCGACGAACTCGAAGAAGCTCTAATGCAGATCTAAGAAAGGGAAAGAAGGGAACTTATAGATACGGACGAGCTGCGTAAGTTCGCCATTGATTTCTGGTCAGATTCGGGTTGATGCAGCGACCTAAGTTGGTGAAGACGAGGAGCTCGACGGCGGCGGCGGCAGAGCTCGGATGGCAGAGACACACCAAGAGGAAGAGGATGACCGAAAGGGGGGAGAATGGAAGACCTAGGTCACACCTATTTATAAAGGAAGACCGACTGAGATGGCGCAAGAAACGAGGAAACCAAACATTATTATCTAGCGGCCCCGACGCCTCTGTTTTTGGTACGATCAGTAAAAGTAAAGATCCGTTGGAGGATACGGCGGAGTAAAATATGAACTTAAGTAAAGATGACGTCACGACGGGCTAACGCGGATCCAGAAGATGACGTCATGGCGGGTTAAAAACCTTTTGCACAAGCAGAAGGCTGAATGTTTATTTTTTAAGGTATTTTAAGATTGACATGAACCGGTTCAAATCAATGTGGGGCCTAATGTTGGGGATATAACTATTTGTGTAAGCCGCCCAGGAGGGGCCGGGTTACACAAATAAGACTCATCAGAGAGAAGCCCAAAACCAAGAATGAAGATGGCGGTTCAATAAAGGGTCTAAGGCCCGCAGGTGGATTAAAGCCCATAGTGGTAAACCGTCATGAAGATATGACTTGTAATGTAAGGTAGAATTAACTAGTCACCGAGCCGGACACTGTCTATGAGCCGGCCGGGACTCTGTAGGCCGCAGGGCGTCCACCCGTGTATATAAGGGGGTGACCCGCTGGCGGCTTAGGGTAAGAAACAACCCATCGAGAGCCGGGCATAGCTTATCTCGCTCCCTGGTCATCGAAACATCAAGCAATACAAACCCAACTGGACGTAGGCCTTACCTTCATCGTAAGGGGCTGAACTAGTATAAACCTCTCATGTCCTTTGTCCTAATTAACCCCATCAAGCTTCCTAGTTGCGATGGCTCCACGACTAAGTCCTTTCACTAGGACATCTGACGTGACAATTCCATGACACCTACCATATGAATCATGATCTCTAGCCTTCCCCAAGTTGCTTTCCACTCAAATCTTCTTTCCACCAAATCCAAATCCTGTGAGAGAGAGTTGAGTGTTGGGGAGACTATCATTTGAAGCACAAGAGCAAGGAGTTCATCATCAACACACCATTTGTTACTTCTTGGAGAGTGGTGTCTCCTAGATTGGCTAGGTGTCACTTGGGAGCCTTCGACAAGATTGTGGAGTTGACCCAAGGAGTTTGTATGGCCAAGGAGATCGCCTACTTCGTGAATATCTACCCTAGTGAGGCAAGTCCTTCGTGGGCGATGGCCATGGTGGGATAGTCAAGGTTGCTTCTTCGTGGACCCTTCGTGGGTGGAGCCCTCCATGGACTTGCGCAGCCATTACCCTTCATGGGTTGAGGTCTCCATCAATGTGGATGTACGATAGCACCACCTATCGGAACCACGACAAAAACATTCGTGTCTCCTATTGCGTTTGCACTCTCCAAACCCTTCCCTTTACATTCTTGCAAGTTGCATGCTTTACTTTCTGCTGCTCATATACTCTTTGCATGCTTGCTTGAATTGTGTTAGGATTGCTTGACTTGTGCAAAGTTGCTAAAATCTGCCAAGAACTAAAATTGGGAAAAGTATAGATTTTTATTTGGTCAAGTAGTCTAATCACCCCCCCTCTAGACATACTTTCGATCCTACAAGTGGTATCAGAGCTTTGGTCTCCATTTGCTTTGATCTCCATAGCTTTTGGTGGTCATAGCCTTGGTTTCGCAACCTAGGAGAGTATGGTGTCTAGCGAGTTAAATTACCACCGTAGAGGTCCTTACTTTGATGGTACTAATTTTGCTAGTTGGAACCATAAGATGAAAATGCATATTCTTGGACATAACCCCGCCGTTTGGGCTATTGTGTGTATTGGCTTGCAAGTTGAATTCTTTGATGGGAGAGAACCAAACCGTGAAGCTACCACAGAAGAGTTGAAGATGCTGCAATACAATGCTCAAGCTTGTGATATCCTCTTCAATGGATTGTGCCCCGAAGAATTCAACAAAATCAGCCGTCTTGAGAATGCAAAGGAAATTTGGGATACTTTGATTGATATGCACGAAGGTACCGACTCCGTCAAGGAATCCAAATTGGATGTGCTTCAAAGTCAGCTTGACAAGTTCAAAATGAAGGATGGAGAAGGTGTCGCTGAAATGTACTCTAGGCTTGCTCTTATCACAAATGAGATTTCCGGCTTAGGAAGTGAAGAGATGACCGACAAATTCATCATCAAGAAGATCCTAAGAGCTTTGGACGGAAAATATGATACCATGTGCACATTGATCCAAATGATGCCCAATTACAAAGATCTGAAGCCAATGGAAGTATGGAAGAATTGTTGCTCATGAGATGTCACTCAAGGATAAGGAGGAGCTCCACAACAAGTCAAGTGGTGCTTACAAAGCCTCATGTGAAGCTCCCACATCATCAAGTGAGAAATAAACCTTCAATGAAGAATTGAGCCTAATGGTGAAGAACTTCAACAAGTTCTACAAGACTAGAAGCAAGGAAAGAAGTTCCAAGTCAAGATCCTACAATGACAAAAGATCTTCTAGTCGTGAGCGTAATTGCTACAATTGTGGAAGACCCGGACACTATTCCAATGAGTGTACAACATCCTACAAAAGAAGAGAAGATTCTCCAAAAAGAAGTAGAAGCGAAGAATCACCATCAAGAGAGAGAAGGAGTAGAGATGATCGTTATGAACGAAAAACATCTCAGAGAAGCAAGGTTTCGGAAAGGAAGGACAAGTCATCAAGGAGCTACACAAAACGAAGACATCAAGCTCATGTTGGTGAATGGGTATCCGGCTCCGACTCCGACAATCACTCCGAGAGAAGCTATCACTCCGACTCCGAATATACTCAAGATGAAGGTGTTGCCGGTCTAGCACTTGTGTTGACCAACTCCTACGGCATATTTGATTCACCAAATAAAGGACTTGGAAGATGCTTCATGGCTAAAGGCCCAATAGTATCACATCCCGAGTATGTTGATTTCAATAGTGATGAAGATGACTTGTTAGGTGATGATGATTTACTTGTTGACAACTCTAGGGATGAATGCTATGATGAAACATCAATTAATCATGCTAATCAAGATAAAACAGATGACAATGATAAGGAGAAGATTGAGCTCCTAACTAAAGAACTAAACACTCTTAAGTTATCTCATGAAACTATCTTAGAAGATCATCGAGAACTTTTAAGGACTCATGAGAAGTTACGCTTTGAAAAGCTCAACCTTGAGCAAGAACATGAGTTTTTAAAGGCGATCAATGATGATCTTCACAAGAAAAGTTCTTCTTACATTGCCAAGCGTTTACTCTTATCTACTTACATGCCTCAAGTCAAGTCTAGTAACAAGAACAAGAAAGATTCTTCGTCTAGTAGTAACAATAATCATGCTAAATCCAATGTTGTTGCTTCTAGTAGTTCTCTTGATTCCACTAATGATTATCTTAGCCAAGTTACACTTGAGCAATAAAATAGCTTATTGAAGGGAATTATAGAGAAATGTGTTTATAAGAGCCTTGCCGGGAGTAAGCAATTCGAGGAAATTGTACACAAGCAAGGAAGGCGCCGGAAGAACCAAGGTGTTGGTTTTGAACGAAAGTTCAAAGCTAATGGAGTTGAGTGGGAAGAAGATCAATACCCCAAGATGAAGTTTGTTCCTCAACAAGAGAAGTATGATCCAACTTCTTTCAAAGGGACACAAGCTCAAGATGATCTTCCACCACAAGACCACAAGCAAAAAGGCGAGGATAAGCTTCAAGAGGAGATTGATGCATTTGAAGAAGCTCCTAAGGCTTTGGTCATGTGGGTTCCCAAGACTACATCAAGTTCTACTTCAACAAGTGCAACTACAACTCCAAGGATTCCCATCAAGATGATGTGGATCCTGTAGAAGAAGAACTAGAGAGTTCTTGAGGGTGACTCCGCCAACATATTTCACTCTTATCATTTTGGCAAGGACAAGTGCAATCAACTTCCACATCTTGAACTAGTTCAAGGAGTCACAAACCCTCTTGTTGGTAAGACAAGGGACAAGGTAACCTAATGCTTTCATAGACATCATCTTGTGTGTGTGCATCACTCTATGTCTATGTATATCCTTGTTTGTTCCTTGTGGGACTGACCCGTGTAGGTATTGAAAGTGCAACTCACTCCAAAGGTGTCACATCCCTAGTCTGGTATGACCTAGACTAGCTAGTCATTTGTGCATCATGTTTAAATTTCATTTAAATTTGAAATGAGGATTGGTGGAACCCTCAGAATCATTTTTGAAAATGACCCAAATAAAAATTTCTCCAAAAGGGTCCAAGAAAATGCTCATGTTGCTCTCTGAAAATATTGGACAGAGATAAAAATCAAAACAATATTTTTAGGAGCTCATGGATATTTATTTTGGCCATTTGGATTAATTCGATAAATATTTGCATTGGAAATATATTTCTATATATATGAAATATGGTCCAAAAATTATGCCAACTATAAAGGAGCTCTGGAATAATACCATTAGCCCCTACAAAAATTGGCATAAGCAAATAAATTGATTTAGTATTTTATTAAATCAAACAAATGTCAGAAAATTAGAAAAGAAAACAGAAAAGGGGAGAGAGACTTACCTGGGCCACTTACCTGATCGGCCCAGTAGCTCGGCCCAGCTGACTGGCCGACGCCAGTCGTCCCCCTCCTCGCGCCAGGAGGCCAGGGGCGTGTGGCCGGCGCGTGCGCACCGTCGTGCCGCCACGGCACCTGCCTGCCTGTCCTCCCCCTCGACGCTTGGACGTCCGGAACGTCGCCACGCAGCCGCCCCGGTCCTTTTCCCCTCCCTCTCGCTCTCCCTCCTCCCTGGTTCTCTCTTCCCCGAGCGCACCCGAGCGCAGCCGCCGCCATCGCTCGCCGTTGCCGTGGCCACCGGCCTCCCCTCGCCTCCCTGACACGCTTCCCAGCTCCGCCACGACCCCCTCTACCTCCTCGTCAAGCCACGCACCTCCGGACGCGCTCCATCGCCGACGCCGTTGTCTTCTTCACCACCGACGCCGGAGATCGACCTCGCCGCCATCGCCGTCGATTCGCCGGACGCAGGACGTCCCCGAGCACACCGGCCTGCTCCGCGAGTCCGCCGTGAGCCCCTTTTCCTTTCCCCTCACCTCTCTCTCTCGCGCGTGCCCTGTAGCCGCTGCCCCGCGAGCGCCCGAAGCCGCCGTCCGCCATGGCCGGCGAGCTCCGTGCCCCCGAGCACCTCCGCCTCGCGTAGATAGCTCGATGTGCTCCTGCTGCCTCGTAGCTACCGCCTGTGCCCTCCGTTCGCTCGAACGCGAGCTGCAGCCCCACGCCCGCGCTATCCCGAACTCCGGCCGCCGCCGTGAGCTTTGCTCCGGTGAGCTCCGGCGCCCCCGCAGCCCCCCACCAGTTCCCCTGGATGCGGACGACGACGGGCTACGCCCCGGTGGTCTTCGCGCGACCAAACGCCGCTTGTAGCGCAAGTCCGGCAAGTCGCCGCCGCGTTATTGGTCGCCGCCGGCCAGAACTCCGGCGGGCTGACGTGGCTCCGTTAATTATGCACTAATCCCCACCTACTGACGCTGACGAGTGGGCCCCAGGGCTTAGTCAAAGCTAATCAGCCCAGGTTTGACTCGGGGTTAACCCCCCTGTCACTAACGTGTGGGTCCCACACGTCAGGTTTGACCCGGACCAGCCCAGTTGACTGCTGACGTCATGCTTACTCAATGCTGACGCAATATATAATTTTTGGATTTAAATTAAATCAGGAAATTCCAGAAATTGATTTAAACTTCAAAAATTCATAGAAATTCAACCGTAGCTCAGATTGAAATAATTTATATATGAAAAATTATCAGAAAAATGCAATCTTTCCATCTGTACTAGTTTCATGCATGACAAACCAACTTATACATGCTGAATATGGGAAAACACATTATGGCATATTAAGAGACTTATTTTTGGAGTTGCATTTGAACCTTTTGTTCAAATGGACTTCATTCAATTGAATACTAGTTGCATTAGCTCAAACAGCATCACATTTACATGCCATGCTCATGCATCATATTGTTGCATATGATTGTGTTTTGATTGCCGGCACCGTTCCTTCTCGATAGGTCCTGCTTCGGAGACGTTCCAGAGTACCTGTCGGTGAAGCAGTGCCTCCCTTGTTGTTTTACCAGGCAAGCAAACCCCCTTGTTCATTTCGATAAAACCCTACTCTCTCGCTCCTGCTCTCAGTTATTGCATTAGGACAACAACGATTCATCTGCTACTTTGTGCTGCGGTAGTTGAACCCATTCCTCTGCATGACCTGTCATTGCCACAGTAAATAGTTGAAACCCACTAGCATGTGTAGGAGTTGATTGAAGCCACTGATGTGTTCCTACCATACTATGCCTGCTATTGCTTAGAGTTGTGTCAGGTCTGATTCATTGGGAATGAATTGGAGTGTTACGATATGTTCTGGTGCTGAGAGTTAAGTGTGTGAACACGATTTGGTAAAGGTAGCGGTGAGAGGCCATGTAGGAGTACATGGTGGGTTGTCTCACTGGAACCATCCTTAAGCACTGAGTTCTGTGTATGTTGTCCAATGACTCGATACTACCACACATTGGGTTCCGGTAACTCGACCCCTCTCGGCTTATTAACCAACTTGGTCTCTGTCCAGGAGTCGCAACTAGTTTCTGGTGTTTGTAGGTAGTGTTAGTAGTCTACCAAGTGGCACCCGGCCAGGTGGGCTTGGGACAGACTAGGCACCAGTGGCACGGTGTACCAAGCGTAGATCCATCCGGCGAGGTGGGCTTGGGAACCCTGCACACATCGTTTGGGGCCGTGAGTGAAACCCCGGCCGGATCTCCTTGCGGATGGAACCCGAATAGGCGATAAACCTGGATTAGAGTCTTGTGTGGTTAGTCAGGTCGTGGCCGACACCCTCGCCAGGCTTTCGCTTGAAGGTTGCCGAGATACATGACGTGTACATGGCGGTAAGTGGCGAGAGCGTGTGTGAAGAAGTACACCCCTGCAGGGTTAACATGATCTATTCGAATAGCCGGGTCCGCGGTTATGGACTTCTTGGATGCTTACATGGTACATAGACAACTTGAAGTGGACACCCTAAAATGCTCAAGACAAGTGTGAGTGCTATGGATGGCCTTCTCGTAGGGAGACGGGGATGAGTCCATAGTAGTGTATTGTGTGGTGATTAGTGGACTCGTGTACGTTGTTTCACCTCCAGAGTTTCTGGTAGTCGTAGAACAGGATAGCCACAGAGTCAAAGCTGGCTTGCTGCAACTAAACCCCACATTACCCTCTTGATACAAATGCATGTATGATAGGATCTGATGTAAGTCTTGCTGAGTACCTTTGTACTCATGTTGCTTTATTTATGTTTTTGCAGCGGAGACTTCGGTCTTACTAGTGTTCTCATGGACTTCGACTAGTAGCTAGTACCTCAGCTACGATCTTGATCGGATGTTGTAGATAGTCAGGCTCTTCAACCTTTTTCATTTGTAGATGCCTGTACCCAGACATGTAATGCTTCCGCTTGTTGCTTGTATGCTCTGTATGATGGGTCTTGTGACCCCTGTTTGCAATAATTGCTATGACGGCTCTTCTGAGCCTTTATCTATATGAGTTGTTGAGTTATGCTGTGATGCCATGTTGTACAGCACATACTTGCATGTTATGCGTACGTGTAATGTGTATTGCTATGTGTGGGATCTGACTATCTAGTTGTTTATTCTTAGTAGCCTCTCTTACCGGGAAATGTCTCCTAGTGCTTCCACTGAGCCCTGGTAGCTTGCTACTGCTCCGGAACACCTAGGCAGGCCGGCATGTGTCCTTCTTCGATCCTGTGTCTGTCCCTTCGGGGAAATGTCACGCGATGAATACCGGAGTCCTGCTAGCCCGCTACAGCCCGGTTCACCGGAGTCCTGTTAGCCCAGTGCTACAGCCTGGATTCACTCGCTGATGACCGACACGTTCGATGCTGGGTCATGAATGCCTGTCCCTGTAAGTTAGTGCCACTTTGGGTTTACGACTAGCCATGTCAGCCCGGGCTCTTTATCATATGGATGCTAGCGACACCATCATATACGTGTGCCAAAATGCGCAAACGGTCCCGGGCAAAGGTAAGGCGACACCCGTGGGGATACCGTGCGTGAGGCCGCAAAGCGATATGAGGTGTTACATGCTAGATCGATGTGACATCGAGTCGGGGTCCTGACAAAAGGATTGCTCCAAATGATCTACATCAACATTGAGCATCCACATCTTCAACACCTACATGAAGTCATCATCAACAAAAACCAAGGTTAGTTCATCCCTCTTAGGGGGCATCTCACATCTAGGGGGAGCTTTACTCAAAGAATTGAGTTAAAGCAACTCTAATGGTGTGAACACAACAATGCTTTATGTAAAAGTGGTAATCCCACTTGTGCTTAAACGATGAGCATGACCTATGATCAAATGTTCTCATTTGACTCCTAAGTCAATATACTCATATATAGATGACCTAGTCATCACCAATTGCTTGATAGATGATAGAATTGGTTGTGCATGCTTTGCCACATATTTCATTTGCCATTTAATTGTGTGAGCATGTTGGTTGCATAATTTACTCATTCGAGGACATCCACTTGTAGCTTTGATTGTCTGGTTTATTTTCCTTTTGCCAAGTGGATGGACAAGAATGCCTAAGAACCTTCTCTAGCTATCTATGCTCTTCTTGTCTCAAACTCTATTCACGCTACATCACAATGTTTGATCAAGTCACATTCGAACCACTCTCTGTGAGGAGCACTCGGAGTCCCCGATTCATCATAGACTTAAACTTCCAAAACCTCTTTGTGCATTTCGGTCTGACGGATTCAACCATTTCAGTCATACCAAGATCACTATGTTGATCTACTTTTTCAATCTCTATGCAACCAATTTGAACTTTTCGGTCACACCGAGTTGCAGTAGCTGCTTGCAGTAATGCATCTCGGTGCCACCGAGTTGTTCCACTCGGTCACACCGACAGGGTCAGGCTATATATACCCCCGGGCCAAAATTTGGAAACTTCTCCGAAACCTTTCGCCCGTGCACAGCCTGCGCTGCCTCCTCGGGTCTCCGGATCATCCTCCTCGTCGCCAGCGACCTCCCGCCGCTGATCTCCGCCACCTTCAACGGGATTCTACTCCGCCGTTGTCGCCGTAGCAAATCCATCGCCGAACTAGGATATGGATTTAAACTTTGTGCTATTCCTAACTCCGATTCCTAGCACATTGCATTCCATGAATCTTGCCATGTTTGCAATCACTCTTTCCAGCGAAATCACTCCGTAGATTAGTTTTGGATTGAAAATTTAGGGTTAGGTTTCCGACGTACTCATCTCGGACCAATCGAGTTGTAGAAATCGATCTCACCGATTTGGCTCAGGCCATTGCACATGTGATTATCGGTCTGACCGAGAATTGTAAATCGGTGTGACCGAGTTCGATTCTTTGTGAAACCCTAGCAGTCTCGGTGCCACCGAACTGTGACTCGGTCTGACCGAGTTCACTAGTTTAGGTTCCAAAAGCTGCTTCGGTATCACCGAGTTTACAAATCGGTAGCTCCGAAATGCTTTCTGTGGAAAACTAAAACTAAGTTTTTGACTCAATGTTTTGCAAAAACATATGTGCTTTGTGATGCTCATCTACTCTACCTCATCTACATCTATTCACAGGGTCTGTTGTCAGAGTTTGCATCATGTCAGATCAGAGTGACAGTCAGAACAAGTCTGAGGAGCAAGTTCATATGAGTGAGGGCACTAGTCCCTCTAGCAGTTATGATGAGGGTAGCAGGAGCACACCCAGCAACTTGCCAAAGGCAGCCACCAGGGCCAGAAAGAAGAAGACCTCAGATTCTGAAGATGAGGACTATGTGGCTGTTGAGGATGAGGCCACTTCCAAGAAGAAAGTGCTGAAGAAGGAATATGGCACAACTGCATCCACTAAGCCAGGAATGCAAAAGAAGGCACCTGCAAGGCGAATTCGCACTTCCAAACCTAGGAAGGTTGCCACTGGTGAAACCATGAAGTTCACCATTGAGTCTGCTCTTGAAGCTGCTGGACAAGATAAGAAGAAGAAGAAGAGAGTCAGAACAACCACTGCCAAAGTACTTGGCAAGCCCTCTATGAGGAGAGACTCTGAGGAAGAAGAAGAAGAGGTTGCTGCACCAGCACCTAAAGCTCAAAAGCTGCTGGAAGATGCTATAAGATCAGGGGCTGCTCCATCTAAGCCCAAAGATGCTCCCAAAGCTGTTGCTCCTAAAGCCAAGTCTGCACCCTAGAGGAACACCAGGAGTATTCCAGCTACATAGAAGAACAAGGCCCCAATGCCTGAAGCTGCTGAAGAAGAAGATGAAGACTCACTTGTCTTGAGAAAGTTGAAGCCCAAGATTCCTGATCATAATGATGCTCACCCAGTTGCAGAAGATATGAAGCTCAGGAAGGATGCAGGTCTGAGACAGTGGAGACCGACTGACCCCTATGCTGTCAGAAGAAGAACTGCTGTGGAATACATGTTCCACACTAAGGAACAACAAGATTTATATGAGACAGTGCTACTTGACAAGAAGCCCATAGTATGTGACATGAGATGGGTTGACTGGGATTACATCAAGAAGAATGAAGAGTACAATCCAGGAGTTTATGACAGTTTCAAGTCTTTTGGAGTAGAAGACTTTGTTAGCCAGAAGCTCACAAAGTGGAATGATGAGCTCATTATGTAGTTTTACTCCACAGCTCATTTCTACCTAGATGGGAAGATAGTCTCGATGTCTGAGAGTACCAGGTACCAATCAACAGTTGAAGAATGGTCTATATTGATAAATGCTCCAAAAGAGAATGAGGATGACTTGGATGTCTATGCCAAGAAGAAGAAAGACCACAACTCCATGGCTCATATGTACAGAGAGATCCCAGATGCTGCACTAGAGACACATAAGTTTGGATCTGTACATTATCTGTTGTCAGGATTGCCTACTATCAATTGGATCTTAATGCACAATTTTATGCCCAAGTCAGTGTTGCGGAACGTTGCAGAAAATAAAAAAATTCCTACGGTTTCACCAAGATCCATCAATGAATTCATCTAAGCAACGACTGATAGGAGAGAGATGCATCTACATACCACTTGTAGATCGCGTGCGGAAGCGTTCAAGAGAACGGGGTTGAGGTAGTCGTTCTCGTCGTGATCCTATCACCGGAGATCCTAGCGCCGAATGGACGGCACCTCCACGTTCAACACACGTACGGTCAGTGTGACGTCTCCTCCGTCTTGATCCAGCAAGGGGAAGGAGAGGTTGATGAAGATCCAGCAGCACGACGGTGTGGTGGTGAATGCAGCAGGACTCCGGCAGGGCTTCGCCAAGCGACTGCGGGAGGAGGAAGAGGTGTAGCAGGGGGAGGGAGGCGCCAAGACACAGGGTGCGGCTGCCCTCCCCCCTCCTTTATATAGGCCCCCAGGGGGGCGCCGGCCCTGGGAGATCCAATCTCCCAAGGGGGGCGGCGGCCAGGGTGGGTGGAGTGCCCCCCAAGGCAAGTGGGGCGCGCCCCCACCTAGGGTTTCCAACCCTAGGCGCAGGGGGCCCAGGGGGCGCACCAGCCCACTAGGGGCTGGTTCCCCTTCCACTTCAGCCCACGGGGCCGTCCGGGATAGGTGGCCCCACCCGGTGGACCCCCAGGACCTTCTAGTGGTCCCGGTACAATACCGGGTGACCCCGAAACTTTCCCGATGGCCGAAACAACACTTCCTATATATAATTCTTCACCTCCGGACCATTCCGGAACTCCTCGTGACGTCCGGGATCTCATCTGGGACTCCGAACAACATTCGGTTTTCTGCATACTCATATTCATACAACCCTAGCGTCACCGAACCTTAAGTGTGTAGACCCTACGGGTTCGGGAGACATGCAGACATGACCGAGACGGCTCTCCGGTCAATAACCAACAGCGGGATCTGGATACCCATGTTGGCTCCCACATACTCCTCCATGATCTCATCGGATGAACCACGATGTCGAGGATTCAAGCAACCCCATATACTATTCCCTTTTGTCAAACGGTATGTTACTTGCCCGAGATTCGATCGTCAGTATCCCAATACCTCGTTCAATCTCGTTGCCGGCAAGTCACTTTACTCGTGCCGTAATGCATGATCCCATGACCATACACTTGGTCACTTTGAGCTCATTATGATGATGCACTACCGAGTGGGCCCAGCGATACCTCTCCGTAATACGGA
This sequence comes from Triticum aestivum, assembly GCF_018294505.1. Classification (NCBI taxonomy): domain Eukaryota; kingdom Viridiplantae; phylum Streptophyta; class Magnoliopsida; order Poales; family Poaceae; genus Triticum; species Triticum aestivum. Next base: position 656,568,699 of record NC_057798.1, on the reverse strand, counting down.
GTGACAAATCCCAGTCTCGATCCGTGTCAACCCAACAGACACTTTCGGAGATACCTGTAGTGCACCTTTATAGTCACCCAGTTACGTTGTGACGTTTGGTACACCCAAAGCACTCCTACGGTATCCGGGAGTTACACGATCTCATGGTCTAAGGAAGAGATACTTGACATTGGAAAAGCTCTAGCAAAACGAACTACACGATCTTGTGTTATGCTTAGGATTGGGTCTTGTCCATCACATCATTCTCCTAATGATGTGATCCCGTTATCAACGACATCCAATGTCCATAGTCAGGAAACCATGACTATCTGTTGATTAACGAGCTAGTCAACTAGAGGCTCACTAGGGACATGTTTTGGTCTTAGTATTCACACGTGTATTATGATTTCCGGATAATACAATTATAGCATGAATAAAGACAATTATCATGAACAAGGAAATATAATAATAATCCTTTTATTATTGCCTCTAGGGCATATTTCCAACAGTCCCCCACTTGCACTAGAGTCAATAATCTAGTTACATTGTGATGAATTGAACACCCATAGAGTTCTGGTGTTGATCATGTTTTGCTCGCGGAAGAGGTTTAGTCAACGGATCTGCGACATTCAGATCCGTATGTACTTTGCAAATATCTATGTCTCCATCTTGAACATTTTCACGGATGGAGTTGAAACGACGCTTGATGTGCCTGGTCTTCTTGTGAAACCTGGGCTCCTTGGGAAGGGCAATAGCTCCAGTGTTGTCACAGAAGAGTTTCATCGGCCCCGACGCATTGGGTATGACTCATAGGTCGGTGATGAACTCCTTCACCCAACTTGCTTCATGCGCTGCCTCCGAGGCTGCCATGTACTCCGCTTCACATGTAGATCCCACCACGACGCTCTGATTGCAGCTGCACCAGCTTACTGCTCCACCATTCAACATATACACGTATCCGGTTTGTGACTTAGAGTCATCCAGATCTGTGTTGAAGCTAGCGTCGACGTAACCCTTTACGACGAGCTCTTCGTCACCTCCATAAACGAGAAACATGTCATTTGTCCTTTTCAGGTACTTCAGGATATTCTTGATCGCTGTCCAGTGTTCCTTGCTGGGATTACTTTGGTACCTTCCTACCAAACTTACGGGAAGGTTTGCATCAGGTCTGGTACACAGCATGGCATACATAATAGATCCTATGGCTGAGGCATAGGGGATGACACTCATCTCTTCTTTATCTTTTGCTGTGGTCGGGCATTGAGCCGAGCTCAATCTCACACCTTGCAATACAGGCAAGAACCCTTTCTTGGACTGATCCATTTTGAACTTCTTCAAAATCTTATCAAGGTATGTGCTTTGTGAAAGACCTATGAGGCGTCTCGATCTATCCGTATAGATCTTGATGCCTAATATGTAAGCAGCTTCTCCAAGGTCCTTCATTGAAAAACACTTATTCAAGTAGGCCTTAATGTTGTCCAAGAATTCTGTATCATTTCCCATCAAAAGTATGTCATCTACATATAATATGAGAAATGCTACAGAGCTCCCACTCACTTTCTTGTAAATGCAGGCTTCTCCATAAGTCTGCATAAACCCAAACGCTTTGATCATCTCATCAAAGCGAATGTTCCAACTCCGAGATGCTTGCACCAGCCCATAAATGGATCGCTGGAGCTTGCATACTTTGTTAGCATTCTTAGGATCGACAAAACCTTCCGGCTGCATCATATACAGCTCTTCATTAAGATAGCCGTTAAGGAATGTCGTTATGACGTCCATCTGCCATATCTCATAATCATAGTATGCGGCAATTGCTAACATGATTCGGACGGACTTAAGCTTCGCTACGGGAGAGAAAGTCTCATCGTAGTCAACCCCTTGAACTTGCCGATAACCCTTAGCGACAAGTCGAGCTTTATAGATGGTAATATTACCATCCGCGTCCGTCTTCTTCTTAAAGATCCATTTGTTTTCTATCGCTCACCGATCATCGGGCAAGTCTGTCAAAGTTCATACTTTGTTTTCATACATGGATTCTATCTTGGATTGCATGGCTTCAATCCAATTGTTGGAATCTGGGCCCGCCATCGCTTCTTCATAGTTCGAAGGTTCACCGTTGTCTAACAACATGATTTCCAGGACAGGGTTGCCATACCACTCTGGTGTGGAACGTGTCCTTGTGGACCTACGAAGTTCAGTAGCAACTTGATCCGAAGTACCTTGATCATCATCATTAATTTCCTCTCCAGTCGGTGTAGGCACCACAGGAACATTTTCCCGAGCTGCACTACTTTCCGGTTCAAGAGGTAGTACTTCATCGAGTTCTACTTTCCTCCCACTTACTCCTTTCGAGAGAAACTCTTTTTCCAGAAAGGATCCGTTCTTGGCAACAAAGATCTTGCCCTCGGATCTTAAGTAGAAGGTATACCCAATGGTTTCCTTAGGGTATCCTATGAAGACGCATTTTTCCGACTTGGGTTCGAGCTTTTCAGGTTGAAGTTTCTTGACATAAGCATCGCATCCCCAAATTTCTAGAAATGACACCTTAGGTTTCTTCCCAAACCATAATTCATACGGTGTCGTCTCAACGGATTTAGATGGTGCCCTATTTAAAGTGAATGTAGCTGTCTCTAGAGCGTATCCCCAAAATAATAGCGGTAAATCGATAAGAGACATCATAGATCGCACCATATCCAATAGAGTGCAATTACGACGTTCGGACACACCGTTACGCTGAGGTGTTCCAGGCGGCGTGAGTTGTGAAACGATTCCATGTTTTCTTAAGTGTGTACCAAATTCATGACTTAAATATTCTCCTCCATGATCTGATTGTAGGAACTTTATCTTTCGGTCACGTTGATTCTCTACCTCATTCTGAAATTCCTTGAACTTTTCAAAGGTCTCAGACTTGTGTTTCATCAAGTAGACATACCCATATCTACTCAAGTCATCAGTGAGAGTGAGAACATAACGATATCCTCCACGAGCCTCAACGCTCATTGGACCACACACATTAGTATGTATGATTTTCAATAAGTTGGTTGCTCGCTCCGTTGTTCCGGAGAACGGAGTCTTGGTCATTTTGCCCATGAGGCATGGTTCGCATGTGTCAAATGATTCATAATCGAGAGACTCTAAAAGTCCATCAGCAAGGAGCTTCTTCATGCGCTTGACACCAATGTGACCAAGGCAGCAGTGCCACAAGTATGTGGGACTATCGTTATCAACTTTACATCTTTTGGTATTCACACTATGAATATGTGTAACATTATGTTCGAGATTCATTAAGAATAAACCATTGACCATCGGGGCATGACCATAAAACATATCTCTCATATAAATAGAACAACCATTATTCTCGGATTTAAATGAGTAGCCATCTCGTATTAAACGAGATCCAGATACAATGTTCATGCTCAAACTTGGCACTAAATAACAATTATTGAGGTTTAAAACTAATCCCGTAGGTAAATGTAGAGGTAGCGTGCCGACAGCGATCACATCGACCTTGGAACCATTCCCGACGCGCATCGTCACCTCGTCCTTCGCCAGTCTCCGCTTATTCCGCAGCTCCTGCTGTGAGTTACAAATATGAACAATGGCACCGGTATCAAATACCAAGGAGTTACTACGAGTACTGGAAAGGTACACATCAATTACATGTATATCACATATACCTTTAGTGTTGCCGGCCTTCTTGTTCGCTAAGTATTTGGGGTAGTTCCGCTTCCAGTGACCCTTCCCTTTGCAATAAAAGCACTCAGTCTCAGGCTTGGGTCCATTCTTTGACTTCTTCCCGGCAACTGGCTTACCGGGCGCGGCAACATCTTTGCTGTCCTTCTTGAAGTTCTTATTACCCTTGCCCTTCTTGAACTTGGTGGTTTTATTGACCATCAACACTTGATGTTCTTTCTTGATTTCAACCTCTGCTGACTTCAGCATTGAAAATACTTCAGGAATGGTCTTCACCATCCCCTGCATATTGTAGTTCAGCACAAAGCTCTTGTAGCTTGGTGGGAGCGACTAAAGGATTCTGTCAATGACCACCTCGTCCGGGAGGTTGATCTCCAGCTGGGACAGGCGGTTATGCAACCCAGACATTTTGAGTATGTGCTCACTGACAGAACTGTTTTCCTCCATCTTACAACTATAGAACTTGTTGGAGACTTCATATCTCTCGACCCGGGCATGAGCTTGAAAAACCATTTTCAGCTCCTCGAACATCTCATATGCTCTGTGTTGCTCAAAACGCTTTTGGAGCCCCGGTTCTAAGCTGTAAAGCATGCCGCACTGAACGAGGGAGTAATCATCAGCACGTGACTGCCAAGCGTTCATAACGTCTTGGTTCTTTGGGATGGGTGCTTCACCTAGCGGTCCTTCTAGGACATATTCTTTCTTGGCTGCTATGAGGATGATCCTCAGGTTCCGGACCCAGTCCGAATAGTTGCTGCCATCATCTTTCAGCTTGGTTTTCTCTAGGAACGCGTTGAAGTTCATGTTGACATGAGCGTTGGCCATTTGATCTACAAGACATATTTTGCAAAGATTTTAGACTAAGTTCATGATAATTAAGTTCATCTAATCAAATTATTTAACGAACTCCCACTCAGATTGACATCCCTCTAGTCATCTAAGTGTTACACGATCCGAGTCGACTAGGCCGTGTCCGATCATCACGTGAGACGGACTAGTCATCATTGGTGAACATCTCCATGTTGATCGTATCTTCCATACGACTCATGTTCGACCTTTCGGTCTCTTGTGTTCCGAGGCCATGTCTGTACATGCTAGGCTCGTCAAGTTAACCCTAAGTGTTTATGCATGTGTAAAACTGTCTTACACCCGTTGTATGTGAACGTAAGGATCTATCACACCCGATCATCACGTGGTGCTTCGAAACGACGAACTTTAGCAACGGTGCACAGTTAGGGGGAACACTTTCTTGAAATTATAATAAGGGATCATCTTATTTACTACCGCCGTTTTAAGTAAACAAGATGCACAAAACATAATAAACATCACATGCAATTATATAAAGTAGTGATATGATATGGCCAATATCATATAGCTCCTTCGATCTCCATCTTCGGGGCTCCATGATCATCTTCGTCACCGGCATGACACCATGATCTCCATCATCGTGCCTCCATGAAGTTGCTCGCCAACTATTACTTCTACTACTATAGCTAACGGTTTAGCAATAAAGTAAAGTAATTACATGACGTTAAATCATTGACACGCAGGTCATACAATAATTAAGACAACTCCTATGGCTCCTCCCGGTTGTCATACTCATCGACATGCAAGTCGTGATTCCTATTACAAGAACATGATCTCATACATCACAATATATCATTCATCATTCATCACAACTTCTGGCCATATCACATCACATGACAATCGCTGCAAAAACAAGTTAGACGTCCTCTAATTGTTGTTGCATCTTTTACGTGGTTGCAATTGGGTTCTAGCAAGAACATTTTCTTACCTACGAATAACCACAACGTGATTTTGTCAACTTCTATTTACCCTTCATAAGGACCCTTTTCATCGAATTCTCTCCAACTAAAGTAGGAGAGACAGACACCCGCTAGCCACCTTATGCAACTAGTGCATGTCAGTCGGTGGAACCAGTCTCACATAAGCGTACGTGTAAGGTCGGTCCGGGATGCTTCGTCCCACAATATCACTGAAGCAAGAAAAGACTAGTAGTGGCAAGCAAGTTGACAAGATCTACGCCCACAACTGATTTGTGTTCTACTCGTGCAATAGAGAAGTACGCATAGACCTAGCTCATGATGCCACTGTTGGGGAACGTTGCAGAAAATAAAAAAAATTCCTACTGTTTCACCAAGATCCATCTATGAGTTCATCTAAGCAACGAGTGATAGGAGAGAGATGCATCTACATACCACTTGTAGATCGCGTGCGGAAGCGTTCAAGAGAACGGGGTTGAGGTAGTCGTCTCGTCGTGATCTATCACCGGAGATCCTAGCGCCGAACGGACGGCACCTCCGCGTTCAACACACGTACGGTCAGCGTGACATCTCCTCCATCTTGATCCAGCAAGGGGTAGGAGAGGTTGATGAAGATCCAGCAGCACGACGGTGTGGTGGTGGATGCAGCAGGACTGCGGCAGGGCTTCGCCAAGCGACTGCGGGAGGAGGAAGAGGTGTAGCAGGGGAGGGAGGCGCCAAGACACAGGGTGCGGCTGCCCTCCCTCCCCCCTCCTTTATATAGGCCCCCAGGGGGGGCGCCGGCCCTGGGAGATCCAATCTCCCAAGGGGGGCGGCGGCCAGGGGGGGTGGAGTGCCCCCCAAGGCAAGTGGGGCGCGCCCCCCACCTAGGGTTTCCAACCCTAGGCGCAGGGGGGCCCAGGGGGGCGCACCAGCCCACTAGAGGCTGGTTCTCCTTCCACTTCAGCCCACGGGGCCCTCCCGGATAGGTGGCCCCACCCGGTGGACCCCCGGGACCCTTCCGGTGGTCCCGGTACAATACCGGGTGACCCCGAATCTTTCTCGATGGCCGAAACAGCACTTCCTATATATAATTCTTTACCTCCGGACCATTCCAGAACTCCTCGTGATGTCCGGGATCTCATCCAAGACTCCGAACAACATTCGGTTTTCTGCATACTCATATTCATACAACCCTAGCGTCACCGAACCTTAAGTGTGTAGACCCTACGGGTTCGGGAGACATGCAGACATGACCGAGACGGCTCTCCGGTCAATAACCAACAGCGGGATCTGGATACCCATGTTGGCTCCCACATACTCCTCGATGATCTCATCGGATGAACCACGATGTCGAGGATTCAAGCAACCCCGTATACTATTCCCTTTGTCAGACGGTATGTTACTTGCCCGAGATTCGATCGTCAGTATCCCAATAACTCATTCAATCTCGTTGCCGGCAAGTCACTTTACTCGTACCGTAATGCATGATCCCGTGACCAAACAGTTGGTCACTTTGAGCTCATTATGATGATGCACTACCGAGTGGGCCCAGCGATACCTCTCCGTAATACGGAGTGACAAATCCCAGTCTCGATCCGTGTCAACCCAACAAACACTTTCGGAGATACCTGTAGTGCACCTTTATAGTCACCGAGTTACGTTGTGACGTTTGGTACACCCAAAGCACTCCTACGGTATCCGGGAGTTACACGATCTCATGGTCTAAGGAAGAGATACTTGACATTGGAAAAGCTCTAGCAAAACGAACTACACGATCTTGTGTTATGCTTAGGATTGGGTCTTGTCCATCACATCATTCTCCTAATGATGTGATCCCGTTATCAACGACATCCAATGTCCATAGTCAGGAAACCATGACTATCTGTTGATTAACGAGCTAGTCAACTAGAGGCTCACTAGGGACATGTTTTGGTCTTAGTATTCACACGTGTATTATGATTTCTGGATAATACAATTATAGCATGAATAAAGACAATTATCATGAACAAGGAAATATAATAATAATCCTTTTATTATTGCCTCTAGGGCATATTTCCAACAGTCAGGTGATCACAAATGATCAGAGGCCATGCAATCAACTTGCTGCATATATCTTTTGGACAAGGAGCACCTGCCCATCTACTCTGATTTCGAGGACAACACCATTGTGATGGATGAAAATGAACCATTATCTGTGCAAGCAAAAGAGAAGAAAGAGAAGGCAAGGGCTGAGAAGGCTGCAAAGATGCCAACTGTTGAAGAGGCATCTCAGATTTTCCTGAAGAGCAAGCAAGATCAGCTTGGCTACTTGATTGCCTCCACCTTGAGGATTGAGAAGGGCTTGGCCACCCTGACTCAAAACCAGGAGAGCTTGGAGAGGATCATAGAGCAGAAGTTTTATGCTCTTGATGTCAAAGTGACTGAGTTCCAAACTGCAGTTGAGCAACTTTAGGAGGATGTGGAGGAGAAGAAGGGTAAGTCAACTACTGATGCTTTTGCTAGAGTGCCCAGAGGACAGAGATCTGCTGCAGTGCCTGTTCCAGACACCAGAGCTACATCATCTGCACCAGCTACAGCTTCAGTGCCTCTAGCTCTAGCACCCACTCCACCAGCTCCAGCTACATCAATAGAAGACTTCGTCCAAGGAGCCATCTCTACACCATCACATGAAGACCAAGCCTGAGAGTCGTTTAGCACTATGCATTTTCTATGAACTTTTGGGTAACTTGTTGCCAAAGGGGGAGAAAAATATATAGATCATAGGCTTCGAGAGAGAGTGTTGCTTTTGTTCTCTCTTGTCTTTTTGGTGGTTGAACTTCATAATTTGTGTGCTTGATACTTTATGCTTTTGTGAGATACTTGGATGATCATGTGTTCGATCATATGCTATGCTACATTAATGCTTGTTGGATGATATTATCTATTATTTCCTCATATGATCATTCACTTTGCTTGGTGACGAGTGCTTGAGTTTAATTATTATCATTTTGAGCGCTCCACCAAGATGTATGTGACAAGGTGATACGTCTCCAACATATCTATAAGTTTTTATTGTTCCATGCTATTATATTACCCCTTTTGGATGTTTATGGGCTTTATTTTACACATTTATATCATTTGGGACTAACCTACTAACCGGAGGCCCAGCCTGTATTGCTGTTTTTTTGCCCATTTCAGTATTTCGAAGAAAAGGAATATCAAACAGAGTCCAAACGGAATGAAACCTTCGGGAGCGTGATTTTTGGAACGAACGTGATCCGGAGAACTTGGAGTGCAAGTCAAGCAGCAAATGAGGCGGCCAGGAGATATGAGGGCGCGCCCACCCCTCCTGGGCGTGGCCCCTGTCTCCTGGGCCCCACGAGCGGCCACCGACGTACTTCTTCCTCCTATATAAGCCTACGTACCCCGAAAACATCCAGAGAGCCAACAAAACACAATTTCCACCACCGTAACCTTCTGTATCCGCGAGATCCCATCTTGGAGCCTTCGCCGGCGCTCCGCCGAAGGGGGAATCGACCATGGAGGGCTTCTACATCAACACCATAGCCCCTCAGATGAGTTGTGAGTAGTTTACCACAGACCTTCGGGTCCATAGTTATTAGCTAGATGGCTTCTTCTGTCTTTTTGGATCTCAATACAATGTTCTCCCCCTCTCGTGTGGAGATGTATTCGATGTAAACTCTTTTTTTGGTGTGTTTGTCGAGATCGGATGGATTGTGGCTTTATGATCAAGTTTATCTATGAGAAATATTTGAATATCCTCTGAATTCTTTTATGTATGATTGAGTTATCTTTGCAAGTATCTTCGAATTATCAGTTTGTTTTGGCCTACTAGATTGATCTTTCTTGCCATGGGAGAAGTGCTTAGCTTTGGGTTCAATCTTGCGGTGTCCTTACCCAGTGACAGAAAGGGTTGCAAGGCACGTATTGTATTGTTGCCATCGAGGATAAAAAGATGGGGTTTATATCATATTACATGAGTTTATCCCTCTACATCATGTCATCTTGCTTAATGTGTTACTCTGTTCTTTATGAACTTAATACTCTAGATGCAGGCAGGAGTCTGTCGATGTGTGGAGTAATAGTAGTAGATGCAGGCAGGAGTCGGTCTACTAGTTGCGGACGTGATGCATATATACATGATCATGCCTAGATAATCTCATAATTATTCGCTTCTCTATCAATTGCTCGACTGTAATTTGTTCACCCAGCGTAATACTTATGCTATCTTGAGAGAAGCCTCTAGTGAAACCAATGGCCCCCGGGTCTATCTTTGATCGTATTTGCTTTCAATCTACTTTTATTTGCATCTTTACTCTTTGCATCTATAATATAAAATACCAAAAATATATTTATTTTATCATACTATCTCTATCAGATCTCACTTTCGCAAGTGGCCGTGAAGGGATTGACAACCCCTTTATTGCGTTGGTAGCGAGTTCTTTGTTTGTTTGTGTAGGTGCGTGGGGCTTTTGAGGAGCATCCTACTGGATTGATACCTTGGTTCTCAAAAACTGAGGGAAATACTTACGCTACTATTGCTGCATCACCCTTTCCTCTTCAAGGAAAACCAACGCAAGCTCAAGACGTAGCAAGAAGGATTTCTGGCGCCTATCCCGGGGAGGTGTTTGCTCAAGTCAAGACATACCAAGTACCCATCACAAACCCATCTCCCTCGCATTTACATTATTTGCCATTTGCCTCTCGTTTTCCTCTCCCCCACTTCACCCTTGCCGTTTTATTTGCCCTCTCTTCCCAATCTCCTCCTCTCTCTTTTCGCTTGCCTTTTTCTGTTTGCTTGTGTGTTGGATTACTTGTTGCCATGGCGCAAGATAATACCAAATTGTGTGATTTCTCCAATACCAGTAATAATGATTTCCTTAGTACTCCGATTTCTCCTCTTAATGATGTTGAGTCTTGTGAAATCAATACTGCTTTGCTGAATCTTGTCATGAAAGATCAATTCGCCGGCCTTCCTAGTGAAGATGCCGCTACTCATCTAAACAACTTTATTGATTTGTGTGATATGCAAAAGAAGAAAGATATGGATAATGATATTGTTAAATTGAAGTTATTTCCGTTTTCACTTAGAGATCGTGCTAAAGTTTGGTTTTCGTCTTTGCCTAAAAATAGTATTGAACCCACTATCTCGGATTTCAAGGAATTTGATTATAATAATTGTTCTTTAGAAGGTTGTATTTCCTTATTGCAATCCTTTGTTAATTCTCCTCATGCTTATAGTCAAAATAAAGCTTTTACCAAACATATCATTGATGCCTTGATGCAATCTTATGATGAAAAACTTAATTTGGAAGTTTCTATACCTAGAAAACTTAATGATGAGTGGGAACCTACTATAAAGATTAGAATTAAAAATCGTGAGTGTTTTGCTTTGTGTGATTTGGCTGCTAGTGTTTCCACGATTCTGAAAACTTTATGTGATATTCTAGGTTTCCATGATCTTGATGATTGCTCTTTAAATTTGCACCTTGCGGATTCCACCATTAAAAAGCCTATGGGAAGGATCAATGATGTTATCATTGTTGCAAATAGAAATTTGGTGCTCGTAGATTTTATCGTTCTTGATATAGATTGCAATCTTTCTTGCCCTATTATTCTTGGTAGACCTTTCCTTAGAACGATTAGTGCGATTATTGATATGAAGGAAGGGAATATTAGATTCCAATTTCCATTAAAGAAAGGCATGGAGCACTTTCCAAGAAAGTAAGTCTAATTACCTTATGAATCTATCATGCGAGCTACGTATGAATAAAGCGCCAAAGATGGCACTACTTAGATCTATCTTCGCTTTTATACCTAGCTAGGAGCGTTAAACAATAGCGCTAGTTGGGAGGCAACCCCATTTTATTTGTGCTTTTGTTTTTGTTCCTGTTTAGTAATAAATTTTGCATCTACCTTCTGTTTAGATGTGTTTTTATATTTTAATTAGTGTTTGTGCCAAGTAGAACCTATAGGATAACCTATGATGATAGTTGATTTGATTCTGCTGAAAAACGGAAACTTTGCGCTCACGAGAGAAAATTCAATAAATCACAGAAGTGATTTTGCATTGATTATTTTTGCTGCTGATCAATAAACAAATTGTCCAGTACGTCCTATTTTGGTAGGATTTTTAGAGTTCCAGAAGTTTGCATTAGTTACAGATTGCTACAGACTGTTCCGTTTTTGACAGATTCTGTTTTTCGTGTGTTGTTTGCTTATTTTGATGCATCTATGGCTAGTATGTAAGGGTATCAACCATAGAGAACTTGGAATACAGTAGGTTTAACACCACAATAAATAAAGAATGAGTTCATTACAGTACCTTATGTGGTGGTTTTGTTTTCTTTCACTAACGGAGCTTATAAGATTTCCTGTTGAGTTATGTGTTGTGAAGTTTTCAAGTTTTGGGTAAAGCTTTTATGGACTATGGAATAAGGAGTGGCAAGAGCCTAAGCTTGGGGATGCCCATGGCACCCCGAGATATTCAATAATAGCCAAAAGTCTAAGCTTGGGGATGCCCCGGGAAGGAATCCCTTCTTTCGTCTTCGTTCATTGGTAACTTTACTTGGAGCTATATTTTTATTCGCCACATGATATTTGTTTTGCTTGGAGTGTTGTGTATTTTATTAGTCTTTGCTTTTTAGTTTACCACAATCATCCTTGCTGTACACACCTTTTGGGAGAAGCCCACTTGATTAGAATTTGCTAGAATACTCTATGTGCTTCACTTATATCTTTTGAGCTTGATAGTTTTTGCTCTAGTGCTTCACTTATATCTTTTAGAGCATGGCGGTGGATTAATTTTGAAGAAATTGCTAGTCTCTCATGCTTCACTTATATTATTTTGAGAGTCTTTTAGAACAGCATGGTATTTTCTATGGTTACAAATTTGGTCCTAGAATGATGAGCATCCAAGTTGGGTATAATAAAAACTATCATAGGAAGTGAATTGGATGCTATGATCAATTTGTTGCTTGATAATTGTTTTGAGATATAAAGGTAGTAATGTTAGGGTCATGCTAGTGGATAATTATGAAATTGAGAAATACTTTTGTTGAAGTTGGCAAGTCCCGTAGCATGCACGTATGGTAAAAGTTGTGTGACAAATTTGTTGCATGAGGTGCTCTTTTGATTGTCTTCCTTATGATTGCAGTCGGGGACGAGCGATGGTCTTTTCCTAGCAATCTATCCCTCTAGGGGCATGCGTATTAGTACTTTGCTTCGAGGGCTAAGTAGACTTTTGCAATAAGTATATGAGTTCTTTATGACTAATGTGAGTCCATGGATATACGCACACGCATCCTTCCACTTTGCTAGCCTCTATTATGCCGCGCAACTTTCGCCGGTATCATGAACCCATTATTTACCTTCCTCAAAACAGCCACCATACCTACCTATTATGGCATTTCCATAGCCATTCCGAGATATATTGCCATGCAACTTTCCACTGTTCCGTTTATTATGACATGTTTCATCATTGTCATATTGCTCTTTGCATGATCATGTAGTTGACATCGTATTTGTGGCAAGGCCACCTTCATAATTTTCATACATGTCGCTCTTGATTCATTGCATATCCCGGTACACCGCCGGAGGCATTCATATAGAGTCATATTTTGTTCTAGCTTTGAGTTGTAATTCTTGAGTTGTAAATCCATAAAAGTGTGATGATCTTCATTCTTAGAGCATTGTCTCGGTGAGGAAAGGATGATGAAGACTATGATTCCCCCACAAGTCGGGATGAGACTTTGGACTTTACAAAAAGAAAAAAAGAAAAAGAAAAAAGAAAGAAAGAAAAAGGGGAGAAAGGCCAAAATGAAAAATGAAAAAAAGAGGCCAAAGAAAAAAAAGAAAAAAAAGAAAATGAGAGAAAAAGAGAGGAGGGACAATGCTACTATCTCTTTTTCCACACTTGTGCTTCAAAGTAGCACCATGATCTTCATGATAGAGAGTCTCCTATGTTGTCACTTTCATATACTAGTGGGAATTTTCATTATAGAACTTGGCTTGTATATTCCAATGATGGGCTTCCTCAAAATGCCCTAGGTCTTCGTGAGCAAACGAGTTGGATGCACACCCACTTAGTGCTTTTTGTTGAGTTTTCATATATTTATAGCTCTAGTGCATCTGTTGCATGGCAATCCCTACTCACTCACATTGATATCTATTGATGGGCATCTCCATATCCCGTTGATACGCCTAGTTGATGTGAGACTATCTTCTCCCTCTTTTTGTCCTCACAACCACCATCTTTTACCACCCAAGTGCTATGTCCATGGCTTACGCTCATGTATTGCGTAAGAGTTGAAAAAAGATGAAGCGCGTTAAAAAGTATGAAACAATTGCTCGGCCCGTCATCGGGTTTGTGCATGATGGGAGTATTTTGTGTAATGAAAATGAAGCATGGCCTAACTATATGATTTTGTAGGGATAAGCTTTCTTTGGCTATGCTATTTTGATAGGACATGATTATTTGTTAGTATGCTTTGAAGCATTATTATTTTTATGTTTTATAAGCTTTTATCTTGAATCATTTGGATCTGAACATTCATGCCACAATAAAGAAAATTACATTGAGAATTATGCTAGGTAGCATTCCACATCAAAAATTCTATTTTTATCATTTACCTACTCGAGAACGAGTAGGAATTAAGCTTGGGGATGTTTGATACGTCTCCAACGTATCTATAATTTTTGATTGTTCCATGCTATTATATTACCCATTTTGGATGTTTATGGACTTTATTTTACACATTTATATCATTTTTGGGACTAACCTACTAAATGGAGGCCCAACCCGTATTGCTGTTTTTTTGCCTATTTCAGTATTTCGAAGAAAAGGAATATCAAACGGAGTCCAAACGGAATGAAACCTTCGGGAGGGTGCTTTTTGGAACGAATGTGATCCGGAGAACTTGGAGTGCAAGTCAAGCAGCAAACGAGGTGGCCAGGAGATATGAGGGCGCGCCCACCTCTCCTGGGCGCGCCTCGTGTCTCCTGGGCCCCACGAGCGGCCACCGACGTAGTTCTTCCTCCTATATAAGCTTACGTACCCCGAAAACATCTAGAGAGCCAATGAAATACAATTTCCACCATAGTAACCTTCTGTATCCGCGAGATCCCATCTTGGAGCCTTCGTCGGCGCTCCGCCGGAGGGGGAAACGACCACGGAGGGCTCCTACATCAACACCATAGCCCCTCCGATGAGTTGTGGGTAGTTTACCACAGACCTTCGGGTCCATAGTTATTAGCTAGATGGCTTCTTCTCTCTTTTTGGATCTCAATACAATGTTCTCCCCCTCTCTTGAGGAGATCTATTCGATGTAAACTCTTTTTGTGGTGTGTTTGTCGAGATCCAATGAATTGTGGGTTTATGATCAAGTTTATCTATGAGAAATATTTGAATCTCCTCTGAATTCTTTTATGTATGATTGAGTTATCTTTGCAAGTCTCTTCGAATTATCAGTTTGGTTTGGCCTACTAGATTGATCTTTCTTGCCATGGGAGAAGTGCTTAGCTTTGGGTTCAATCTTGCGGTGTCCTTACCCAGTGACAGAAAGGGTTGCAAGGCACGTATTGTCTTGTTTCCATCGAGGATAAAAAGATGGGGTTTATATCATATTGCATGAGTTTATCCCTCTAAATCATGTCATCTTGCTTAATGGCGTTGCTCTGTTCTTTATGAACTTAATACTCTAGATGCAGGCAGGAGTCGGTCGATGTGTGGAGTAATAGTAGTAGATGCAGGCAGGAGTCGGTCTACTAGTTGCGGACGTGATGCCTATATACATGATCATGCCTAGATAATCTCATAATTATTCGCTTTTCTATCAATTGCTCGACAGTAATTTGTTCACCCACCGTAATACTTATGCTATCTTGAGAGAAGCCTCTAGTGAAACCTATGCCCCCCGTGTCTATCTTTTATCGTATTTGCTTTCAATCTACTTTTATTTGCATCTTTAATTTTTGCATCTATAATATAAAATACTAAAAATATATTTATTTTATTATACTATCTCTATCAGATCTCACTTTTGCAAGTGGTCGTGAAGGGATTGACAACCACTTTATTGCATTGGTTGCGAGTTCTTTGTTTGTTTGTGTAGGTGCGTGGGACTTTTGAGGAGCCTCCTACTAGATTGATACCTTGGTTCTCAAAAACTGAGGGAAATACTTACGCTACTATTGCTGCATCACCCTTTCCTCTTCAAGGAAAACCAACGCAAGCTCAAGACGTAGCACATGGAAGAGTAACCCATGATCCTAACTCATTGTGCATTTGCAATCCAAAGCAATTTTTAAATTATGCACAAATTTAGGGGGAGCTCTTACTTTTCACATACTTCTCAAAGCGACAATGTTTGTGAATCTTATTATCATTTGTCGAAGCTTTGATCTATATGTTGACATCAATTACCAAAAAGGGGGAGATTGAAAGTGCAAATATCCCTGGGTGGTTTTGGTAATTCCTAACAACATATAGCTCATTGAGCTAATGCTATTTCAAGATAAATATTTCAGGAAAGCTGAATGATTGGCATGGCACGGATGAGAAAAGTGGATCCCTCAAAATTCTAAGGACAAAAGGATTGGCTCAAGCTCAAAGTATAAGACTCTACATTTTCTATTTTAGTGATCCAAGATCACATTGAGTCTATAGGAAAAGCCAATACTATCAAGGAGGGATGAGGTGTTGCTTAATGGCTTTCTTGCTCAAAATGCTTAGTGATATGCTCCAAAGCCCTCAACTACTTTCTCATATCCATATATGACCTAAACCAAAAGTCAAACTCGGCCCCACTGATTCCTTCTATCTGGCGCCACCGAGTTCAGATGTCATAGCCACTGCCACAAACCCTAGGCAAATCTGTCTCACCGATAGGGATCTCGGTCTCACCAAGATGGGATTGTAATCTCTCTATTTCTCTTCGTAGCATTTCGGTCCAACCGAGATGAGCGAATCGGTCCCACCGAGTTTGCCTGACCAACTCTCTGGTTAGCTTATTACCAAAATCGGTCCCACCGAGTTTGAGTAATCTGTCTCATCGAAATTACGTTATGCCCTAACCCTAATCATATCGGTCCTACCGAGTTGCATGTCGGTCCCACCGAAAACCCTAACGGTCACATTATTTGCTAAATCGGTCTGACCGAGTTTTTGTACTCGGTCCCACCGAGATTGGCAAGTTGTGTGCAACATTTAGATTTTGTGTGGAGGCTATATATACCCCTCCACCCATTCTTCATTCGTGGAGAGAGCCATCAGAATATGCCTACACTTCCAACATACATTTTCTGAGAGAGAACCACCTACACTTGTGTTGAGGCCAAGGTATTCCATTCCTACCATATGAATCTTGATCTCTTGTCTTCCCCAAGTTGCTTTCCACTCAAATCTTCTTTCCACCAAATCCAAATCCTGTGAGAGAGAGTTGAGTGTTGGGGAGACTATCATTTGAAGCACAAGAGCAAGGAGTTCATCATCAACACACCATTTGTTACTTCTTGGAGAGTGGTGTCTCCTAGATTGGCTAGGTGTCACTTGGGAGCCTCCAACAAGATTGTGGAGTTGAACCAAAGAGTTTGTAAGGCCAAGGAGATCGCCTACTTCGTGAAGATCTACCCTAGTGAGGCAAGTCCTTCGTGGGCGACGGCCATGGTGGGATAGACAAGGTTGCTTCTTCATGGACCCTTCGTGGGTGGAGCCCTCCATGGACTCGCGCAGCCATTGCCCTTCGTGGGTTGAAGTCTCCATCAACGTGGATGTACGATAGCACCACCTATCAGAACCACGACAAAAACATCTGTGCCTCCTATTGCGTTTGCACTCTCCAAACCCTTCCCTTTACATTCTTGCAAGTTGCATGCTTTAGTTTCCGCTGCTCATATACTCTTTGCATGCTTGCTTGAATTGTGTTAGGATTGCTTGACTTGTGCAAAGTTGCTAAAATCTACCAAGAAGTAAAATTGGGAAAATGATAGATTTTTATTTGGTCAAGTAGTCTAATCACCCCCCCCCCTCTAGATATACTTTCGATCCTACAGGAGGCGAATGAGACGGCCGCCTCCTTCCAGGCCAATGAGGTGGTGAGGCCTCTGGCGATGAACTTGCCCTTGTCCTTGCCCGCGACTCCTCCGACGGCAGCGACATTTCCTCCGGACCAGGCTCGATCGATGGCGACAACTACGAGCCACCGCGCCCGGGCCTAAGGGAAGGGTGGCGCCATCCTGATGTCGTTGGTGATGTTGTCGAGGCCATGGTTCTCAGGAGGTTTTTCGTTTTACTTCATTCCTACGTGAAAATCACGATGGGCCCCGCGGGGGTATGTAAAAACCGTGACGATCGCGCTTTAATGTTATTATTATTTCCAATCGGTGTTGCACTTGCATCTCTTGCTCTGGCATGGTTCCCCCCTCTCATTCTCGCGGTAGCTTAGTGCACTACGCCGGCAGGACCCAGTCCCCAGACAAGCTTCGGCCGTCGCTGGTATGCCAGGTCGCGATGCCGTGGTCAAGGCCAGGAGGTGAGCGGCCCGAGGTTCGGTAAGAGCCCCTGAGGCGTGACGCTCAGGAGGTCCCCTCTGGCACGCAAGCGGCTTCCGAAGGACTGAGAGGGGAGTTTCCTTGCCCGAGCGAGATCGCAGGATACAAAGCGTTGATCATGATGTTCACACATGTGTGTGCGAGGTGACTTATCTTGGCGATCCTGTGGTGATTCCTTCACTGCAAGGGCGAGCTTCTTGTGTGACGTTAGGCTATGCAATTCTCTCGATGGCGCCCCCATCCATTGGGCTCCTACCAACTCTATCTCCCCCGCTCGCTGGGTGCTCTATGTCCTCGGGACCCGGCTCTCGAGCGAGGCTCGGCCGCCGCTAGTATGCCAGGTCGTTATGTCATGGTCAAGGCCAGGGGCGAGGGCTCGAGGGCCGGTAAGAGCCCCTGAGGCACGATGCTCAAGGGCCCCCCTTTAACTTGCAAGTGGTCTGCACGAGAGAGGAATGCCATGCCTCACGAGGATGCCTGAGAGGGGCCGGGCCCCGTGGCGCATGGCGCGGTGCTAGGGGAACCACCCGCGGCCCTTCCTCCTGGGGTTCCTACGAGTTAGCCATGAAACAAAACAAGCAGCCGTGCTTGCTATCCTGCCCGCAATCTTTCCGTGAGGAGATGAAGGCACTAAGGAGCCGGTGAGGTGACGTGCGCGGGCCAGCAGCGAGCCAGAGCTCAGTCTCTTAGATTTGTCAATGCTGCAGGGACGGACCCGAGCACAGATGTCATGTCAACAACCCCCGATGCGGGATGAGCGAAAGGCGGGTTAGCAACGCACGGAGGCTGTGAAGGGCAACTCCGTAGATAACGAGATGACATGTATAACATTAACAACCATAATGACTTGAGCATGAATAACTGGTCCAAAGTACATGAATCAAAATTAGGCAGCTATAGGGGCGGCCCCTGGCAGCCAGAGGATAGAGCAACCCGAGGGGCACCCTCAACTGAACAAACCAAAAAGTCAACTGGCACCATCATTGCAGAAGCATTGAAGTAGCTGAAGACACGTGCTGCAGAGGTCGCTCCTCACGGGCCAGCCGGCTCCTGAGGCCCGAGGGGCTCCGGAGGTTGATGACCCACAAGTATAGGGGATCTATCGTAGTCCTTTTGATAAGTAAGAGTGTCGAACCCAGTGAGGAGCAAAATGAAATGACAAGCGGTTTTCAGCAAGGTATTCTCTGCAAGCACTGAAATTATCTATAACAGATAGTTTTGTGATAAGATAATTTGTAACAAGTAACAAGTAACAAAAGTATCTAAGGTGCAGAAAGGTGGACCAATCCTTTTTGTAGCAAAGGACAAGCCTGGACGAACTCTTATATAAAGCAAAGCGTTCTCGAGGACACATGGGAATTACTGTCAAGCTAATTTTCATCATGTTCATATGATTCACGTTCGTTACTTTGATAATTTGATACGTGGGTGGATCGGTGCTTGGGTGTTGCCCTTCCTTGGACAAGCCTCCCACTTATGATTAACCCCTCTTGCAAGCATCCGCAACTACGAAATAAGAATTAAGATAAACCTAACCATAGCATGAAACATATTAATGCAAATCAGCCCCTTACGAAGCAAGGCGTAAACTATGGTTTAAGCTTCTATCACTCTAGCAACCCATCATCTACTTATTACTTCCCAATGCCTACCCCTAGGCCCAAATCATGGTGAAGTGTCATGTAGTCGATGTTGACATAACACCACTAGAGGGAAGACAACATACATCTCATCAAAATATTGAACGAATACCAAATTCACATGATTACTTATAACAAGATTTCCCCCATGTCCCCAGGAACAAACCTAACTACTCACAGAGCATATTCACGTTCACAATCAGAGGAGTATTGATTATCATTAAGGATCTGAACATATGATCTTCCACCGGATAAACCAACTAGCATCAACTACAAGGAGTAATCAACACTACTAGCAACCCACATGTACCAATCTGAGGTTTTGAGACAAAGATCGGATACAAGAGATGAACTAGGGTACGGAGAGGAGATGGTGCTGGGGAATATGTTGATGGAGATTGACTGCCTCCCGATGCGAGTATCATTGCTGATGGCGATGACTTCGATTTCCCCCAACCGGAGGGAAGTTTCCCCTGCAGAACAGCTCCGCCGGAGCCCTAGATTGGTTCTGCCGAGGTTCCGCCTTGAGACGGTGGAACTTTGTCCCAAAAGCTTCCTTTTAATTTTTTTCCAGGTCAAAACACACCATATAGCAGAAGAGGGGCACCGGAGGCCTGACAGGGGGCCCACAAGGTAGGGGGCGCGCCTAGGGGGATAGGATGCGTCTCCACCCTTGTGGATGGCTGGTGGCCCCCTCTGGTGCTTTCTTCGCCCAATATTTTTATTAATCCCAAAATGACTCTTCATGAAGTTCCAGGACTTTTGGAGTTATGCAGAATAGGTCTCTAATATTTGCTCCTTTTCCAGCCCAGAATTCCAGCTGCCGGCATTCTCCCTCTTCATGTAAACCTTGTAAAATAAGAGAGAAAAGGCACAAGTATTGTGCTATAATGTGTAATAACAGTCAATAATGCAATAACTATCAATATAAACGCATCAAAATGGACATATCAACTCCCCCAAGCTTAGACCTTGCTTGTCCTCAAGCGAAAGCCGATATCGAAAAATATGTCCACATGTTTAGAGATAGAGGTGTCGATAAAATAAAAAACGGACATGAGGGCATCATGATCATCCTTAGAACAGCAACATATATTGTCATATAATTTCTTATGCTAAAGTAACAATTCATGCACAAGGTAAAGTATGAATCAAAAACTTCATTGAAAACTAACAAACTATGATCTCAGTCATTGAAGCAATTGCAATTTATCATAACATCGGAAAGAGTCAATTTAAGAGCTTTTTAGCAAGTCCACATACTTAACTATCATTTAGTCCTTCACAATTGTTAACACTCACGCGATACTTATGGGTTCAAAGCCTTAGTCGGACATAGAGAAAATAAGGGGCTTATAGTTTTGCCTCCTAACCTTTTACCTCAAGGGTAATGTCAACAATAATACTTTATGATAACCTACATCCAAGTGGATATATATATATGGATCTTTCTCCAACACATAGTGCTTGCCAAAAGGAAAAAGTGTGAAAAAAGGAAAGGTGAAGATCATCATGACTCTTGTATAAGGGTAGAAGATAAAAGTAAAAGATAGGCCCTTCGCAGAGGGAAGCAGAGGTTGTCATGCACTTTTATGGTTGGATGCACACTTAATGCAAAAGAATGTCACTTTATATTGCCACTTGTGATAAAG
The DNA here is from genome assembly GCF_018294505.1 of Triticum aestivum. NCBI lineage: Eukaryota > Viridiplantae > Streptophyta > Magnoliopsida > Poales > Poaceae > Triticum > Triticum aestivum. The sequence goes on along the minus strand of NC_057798.1, from coordinate 656,547,417 downwards.
AACATTATTATGCAGTATTGTTGCTTTTATTTCTTCCATATCACAAGTTCGTATAAAGCTTATTTTCTTCACACTAATAGATCATACATATTTAGAGAGCAATTTTTATTGGTTGCACCGATGACAACTTACTTGAAGGATCTTACTCAATCCATAGGTAGGTATGGTGGACTCTCATGGCAAAACTGGGTTTAAGGGATATTTGAATGCACAAGTAGTATCTCTACTTGGTGCAAAGGATTTGGCTAGCATAATAGGGAAAAGCAAGCTCAACATGTTGGAGGATCCATGACAATATAACTTCTATTCAGATATAAGAAAACATAACCCATTATGTTGTCTTCCTTGTCCAACATCAACTTTTTAGCATGTCATATTTTAATGAGTGCTCACAATTACAAAAGATGTCCAAGATAGTATATTTATATGTGAAACCTCTTTTTCTTTATTACTTCCTATTAATTGCAATAATGACCAAAACTATGTTTGTCAACTCTCAACATTTTTTATTCATCGTACTCTTTATATGTGAAGTCATTACTCTCCTTAAGATCAATATATGATCTTTTTATTTCTTTTTATTTCTTTCTCTTATTTTATTCCCTCAAGATCATAGCAAGAAGGCAAAGCCCTCATCTCAAAACTACTCTTTATTATATATAACTCACAGACTCGATTACATAGATAGATATCAAAACAAAACTCAAAGCTAAATCACACTAAAATTTATTCTACTAGATCAAGATATAAAAAAAGGATCGAACTAAGAAAAACGATAAAAGTAAAGGTGTGACGGTGATATGATACCGGGGCAACTTCCCCAAGCTTGGCAGTTGCCAAGGGGAGTGCCCATACCCATGCATTTATGACTCTTTCTTCGGGGGTGGTGATGATGGAGTTGTTGATGTAGTAGGCTTGTCATACATCTTCCAATGCATAAGCTCACCATCATAGAAAGATGAGCGAGTCTCCGGGATCCTAAAATCTGCAGCCAAACTCATCCTCTTAAATCTGTATTCATACTCACGGTTTTGGTTTTGCATGTCATAGATCTGGGCTTGGAGATGCTCGATTTTCTCATGAAGATTGAAGATGGCTGATACGTCTCCAACGTATCTATAATTTTTGATTGTTCCATGCTATTATATTACCCGTTTTGGATGTTTATGGGCTTTACTTTACAAATTTATATCATTTCTGGGACTAACCTACTAACCGGAGGCCCAGCCCGTATTGCTGTTTTTTGCCTATTTCAGTATTCCGAAGAAAAGGAATATCAAACGGAGTCCAAATGGAATGAAACCTTTAGAAGCATGATTTTTGGAATGAACGTGATCTAGAGGACTTGAAGTGCAGGTCAAGAAGCAGCCAAGGCGGCCACGAGGGTGGAGGGTGCGCCCACCCATACAAGGCGCCCCCCCTATCTCGTGGGCCCCTCAGGCGGCCACCGACCTACTTCTTCCTCCTATATATACCCACGTACCCCGAGAACATCATAGGAGCCCACAAAAACCTAATTCCACCGGCGTAACCTTCTGTATCCGCGAGATCCCATCTTGGAGCCTTCGTCGGCGCTCCACCGGAGGGGGGATCGACCACGGAGGGCTTCTACATCAACACCATAGCCCCTCCGATGAGTTGTGAGTAGTTTACCATAGACCTTCGGGTCCATAGTTATTAGCTAGATGGCTTCTTCTCTCTTTTTGGATCTCAATACCATGTTCTCCTTGATCTTCTTGGAGATCTATTCGATGTAACTCCTTTTGCGGTGTGTTTGTTGAGATTCGAAGAATTGTGGGTTTATGATCAAGTTTATCTATGACAAATATTTGAACCTCCTCTGAATTCTTTTATGTGTGATTAAGTTATCTTTGCAAGTCTCTTCGAATTATCAGTTTGGTCTGGCATATAGATTGATCTTTCTTGCAATGGGAGAAGTACTTAGCTTTGGGTTCAATCTTGCGGTGTCCTTTCCCAGTGACAACAGGGGCAACAAGGCACGTATTGTATTGTTGCCATCGAGGATAAAAAAGATGGGGTTTATATCATATTGCATGAGTTTATCCCTCTACAACATGTCATCTTTCTTAATGCGTTACTCTGTTCTTATGAACTTAATATGCTAGATGCATGCTGGATAGCGGTCAATGTGTGGAGTAATAGTAGTAGATGCAGGCAGGAGTCGGTCTACTTGTCACGGACGTGATGCCTATATACATGATCATGCCTAGATAATCTCATAATTATTCGCTTTTCTATCAATTGCTCGACAGTAATTTGTTCACCCACCGTAATACTTATGCTATCTTGAGAGAAGCCATTGGTGAAACCTATGGCCCCCGGGTCTATCTTTTATCATATAAGCTTTCAATCTACTTTTATTTGCATCTTTACTTTTCCAATCTATATCATAAAATACCAAAAATATATTTATCTTATCATACTATCTCTATCAGATCTCACTTTCGCAAGTGGCCGTGAAGGGATTGACAACCCCTTTATTGCGTTGTCGCGAGTTCTTTGTTTGTTTGCGTAGGTGCGTGGGACTTTTGAGGAGCCTCCTACTGGATTGATACCTTGGTTCTCAAAAACTGAGGGAAATACTTATGCTACTATTGCTGCATCACCCTTTCCTCTTCAAGGAAAACCAACGCAAGCTCAAGACGTAGCAAGAAGGATTTCTGGCGCCATTTCCGGCGAGGTCTTCGCTCAAGTCAAGACATACCAAGTACCCATCACAAACTCATCTCCCTCGCATTTACATTATTTGCCATTTGCCTCTCGTTTTCCTCTCCCCCACTTCACCCTTGTCGTTTTATTGGCCCTCTCTTTCCAAATCTCCTCTCTCTTTTTCGCTTGCCTTTTTCTGTTTGCTTGTGTGTTGGATTACTTGTCGCCATGGCGCAAGATAATACCAAATTGTGTGATTTCTCCAATACCAATAATAATGCTTTCCTTAGTACTCTGATTGCTCCTCTTAATGATGTTGTGTCTTGTGAAACCAATACTGCTTTGCTGAATCTTGTTTTGAAAGATCAATTCGCCAGCCTTCCTAGTGAAGATGCCGCAACCCATGTAAACAAATTTGTTGATTTGTGTGATATGCAAAAGAAGAAAGATACGAATAATGATATTGTTAAATTGAAGTTATTTCTGTTTTCCCTTAGAGATCATGCTAAAGTTTGGTGTTCGTCTTTGCCTAAAAATAGTATTGATTCTTGGAACAAGTGCAAAGATGCTTTTATCTCTAAGTATTTTCCTCCTGCTAAGATCATCACTCTTAGGAACGATATTATGAATTTTAAACAACTTGATCATGAGCATGTTGCCCAATTTTGGGAAAGAATGAAATTGATGATTCGCAATTGCCCTACTCATGGTTTGAATTTATGGATGATCATACAAAAATTTTATGTCGGATTGAATTTTGCTTCTAGAAATCTTTTAGATTCGGTCGCGGGAGGCACATTTATGGAAATCACTTTAGGAGATGCTACAAAACTTCTTGATAATATTATGGCTAATTATTCTCAATGGCACACCAAAAGATCTACTAGTAAAAAAGTGCATGCTATAGAAGAAATTAATGTTTTGAGTGGAAAGATGGATGCACTTATGAAATTGTTTGCTAGTAAGAGTTCTCCTATTGATCCCTATGATATGCCTTTGTCTACTTTTATTGAGAATAATAATGAATCTATGGATGTGAATTTTGTTGGTAGGAATAGTTTCGGTAACAATGCTTATAGAGGAAACTTTAATCCTAGACCGTTCCGTAGTAATTCCTCTAATAATTATGGAAATTCCTACAATAAATCTTATGGTAATTTTAATAAGATGCCCTCTGATTTTGAGAATAGTGTGAAAGAATTTATGATCTCTCAAAAGAATTTTAATGCCTTGCTCGAAGAAAAATTGCTCAAAGTTGATGATTTGGCTAGGAACGTTGATAGTCTCTCGCTTGATGTTGATTCTTTGAAACTTAGATATACTTCTCCTAAGCATGATATCAATGAGTCTCTCAAAACAATGAGAGTGTCCATTGATGAGTGCAAGGAAAGAACCGCTAGATTACGTGCTAAGAAAGATTGCTTTATAAAAGCATGTTCTTCTAGTTTCAATGAAAATAATGATGAAGATCTTAAAGTTATTTATGTGTCCCCAATTAGATCTTTGTTTTTAAATATGAATCTTAATAATAATGGGACTGGAGATGAGTCAACTTTAGTTAAAAGGCGTCCCAATGATTCGGAGTTTTTAGATCTTGATGCTAAATTTGGTAAAAGTGGGATTGGAGAGATCAAGACTTTAAATAGAATTGAACCCACTATCTTGGATTTCAAGGAATTTGATTATAATAATTGTTCTTTAGAAGGTTGTATTTCCTTGTTGCAATCCGTTGTTAATTCTCCTCATGCTTATAGTCAAAATAAAGCTTTTACCAAACATATCGTTGATGCCTTGATGCAATCTTTATGATGAAAAACTTAATTTGGAAGTTTCTATACCTAGAAAACTTAATGATGAGTGGGAACCTACTATAAAGATTATAATTAAAAATCATGAGTGTTTTGCTTTGTGTGATTTGGGTGCTAGTGTTTCCACGATTCCGAAAACTTTATGCGATATTCTAGGTTTCCATGATCTTGATGATTGCTCTTTAAGTTTGCACCTTGCGGATTCCACCATTAAAAGCATATGGGAAGGATCAATGATGTTCTCATTGTTGCAAATAGAAATTTAGTGCCCGTAGATTTTATCGTTCTTGATATAGATTGCAATCTTTCTTGCCCTATTATTCTTGATAGACCTTTCCTTAGAACATGGTGCGATTATTGATATGAAGGAAGGGAATATTAGATTTCAATTTCCATTAGGGAAAGGCATGGAGCACTTTCCAACAAAGAAAATTAAATTACCTTATGAATCTATCTTGCGAGCTACTTATGAATTGAGTGCCAAAGATGGCACTACTTGGATCTATCCTCGCTTTTATGCCTAGCTAGGGGCGTTAAACGATAGCGCTAGTTGGGAGGCAACCCAATTTTATTTGTGTTTTTTGTTTTTGTTTATGTTTAGTAACAAATTTTGCATCTACCTTCTGTTTAGATGTGTTTTTATGTTTTAATTAGTGTTTGTGCCAAGTAGAACCTATAGGATAACCTATGGTGATAGTTGATTTGATTCTGCTGAAAAACAGAAACTTTGCGCGCACGAAATTAGTTTTGTTAATTCACAGAAAACGCGCTTTTGCATTGATTCTTTTTTCTGTAGATCAATAGACAAATTGTTCAGGACTTCCTATTTTGGTAGGATTTTTAGAGTTCCATAACTATTCGTGGGTTACAGATTTCTACAGACTGTTCTGGTTTTTATAGATTCTGTTTTTCGTGTGTTGTTTGCTTATTTTGATGCATCTATGGCTAGTATTAAGTAACCATACATAACTTGAAATACAGTAGGTTTAACACCAATATAAATAAAGAATGAGTTCATTACAGTACCTTATGTGGTGGTTTTGCTTTCTTTCACTAACGGAGCTTATGAGATTTCCTATTGAGTTTTGTGTTGTGAAGTTTTCAGGTTTTGGGTAAAGATTTGATGGACTGTGGAATAAGGAGTGGAAAGAGCCTAAGCTTGGGGATGCCCATGGCACCCCAAGATATTCAATAATAGCCAAAAGCCTAAGCTTGGGGATGCCCCCGTAAGGCATCCCCTCTTTCGTCTTCGTTTATCGGTAACTTTACTTGGTACTATATTTTTATTCGCCACATGATATGTGTTTTGCTTGGAGCGTCTTGTATGATATTAGTATTTGCTTTCTAGTTTTCCACAATCATCCTTGATGTACACACCTTTTGGGAGAAGCCCACTTGATTAGAATTTATTAGAATACTCTATGTGCTTCACTTATATTATTTGAGCTAGATAGTTTTTGCTCTAGTGCTTCATTTATATCTTTTAGAGCATGGCGGTGGCTTAATTTTGTAGAAATTGCTAGTCTCTCACGCTTCACTTATATTATTTTGAGAGTCTCTTAGAACAGCATGGTATTTGCTATGATTATAAGATTGGTCCTAGAATGGTAGGCATCCAAGTTGGGTATAATAAAAACTATCATAGGAAGTGAATTGGATGTTATGATCAATTTGATACTTGATAATTGTTTTGAGATATGGAGGTAGTGATATTAAATTCATGCTAGTTGGGTGATTATGAATTTAAACAATGCTCGTGTTGAAGTTGTCAAGTCCCATAGCATTCACGTATGGTAAAAGTTGTGTAACAAATTTATTTCATAGGGTGCTCTTTTGATTGCCTTCCCTTGAGTGGAGGTCGGGGGTGCGCGATGGTTAACTCCTACCAACCTCCCCCCTAGGAGCATGCATAGTAGTACTTTGCTTCGAGGGCTAATAAAACTTCTGCAATAAGTATATGAGTTCTTTATGACCAATGTTGAGTCCATGGATTATACACACTTTTACCTTTCCATCATTGCTAGCCTCTTTGGTACCGTGCATTGCCCTTTCTCACCTTGAGAGTTGGTGCAAACTTCGCCGGTGCATCCAAACCCTGTGATACGATACGCTCTATCACACATAAACCTCCTTATATCTTCCTCAAAAAAGCCACCATACCTACCTATTATGGCATTACCACAGCCATTCCGAGATATATTGCCATGCAACTTTCCACCGTTTCGTTTATCATCATGACACGCATTACTATTGTCATATTGCCATTGCATGATCATGTAGTTGACATCATATTTGTGGCAAGGCCACTTTGCATAATTTTTCATACATGTCACTCTTGATTCATTGCCCATCCCGGTACACCACCGGAGGCATTCATATAGAGTCATATCTTGTTCTAGTTTTGAGTTGTAATTCATGAGTTGTAAATCAATAAAAGTGTGATGATCATCATTATTAGAGCATTGTCCCCAAAAATAAAAAAAGAAAGGCCAAAGAAAAAAGAAAAAAATAAGAAAGTCCAAAAGAAAAAAAAGGCCAAAAAAAGAAAAGGAAAAGAAAAAAAATAAAAAAAATAAAAAGGGGGCAATGTTACTATCTCTTTTCCACACTTGTGCTTCAAAGTAGCACCATGTTCTTCATATAGCGAGTCTCATATGGTGTCACTTTCATATACTAGTGAGAATTTTTCATTAGAGAACTTGGCTTGTATATTCCTACAATGGGCTTCCTCAAAATGCCCTAGGTCTTCATGAGCAAGCAAGTTGGATGCACACCCACTAGTTTTCTTTTGTTGAGCTTTCATACATTTATAGCTCTAGTGCATCCATTGCATGGCAATCCCTACTCCTCATGTTGACATCAATTGATGGGCATCTCCATAGCCTGTTGATTATCCTCGTCAATGTGAGACTTTCTCCTTTTTTGTCTTCTCCGCACAACCTCCATTATCATATTCTATTCCACCCATGGTGCTATATCCATGGCTCACGCGCATGTATTGCGTGAGACTTGAAAAAGGCTGAAGCGCTTTAAAAAGTATGAACCAATTGCTTGGCTGAAACCGGGGTTGTTCTTGACGGGAGTATTTGTGTGATGAAAATGAAGCATAGCCTAACTATATGATTTGTAGGGATAAAATTTCTTTAGCCATGTTATTTTGAGAAGACATGATTGCTTTGATTAGTATGCTTGAAGTATTACTATTTCTTATGTCAATATGAACTTTTGTTTTGAATCATTTGGATCTGAACATTCATGCCACAATAAAGAAAATTACTTTGAGAATTATGCTAGGTAGCATTCCACATCAAAAATTCTATTTTTATCATTTACCTACTCGAGGACGAGCAGGAATTAAGCTTGGGGATGCTTGATACGTCTCCAACGTATCTATAATTTTTTATTGTTCCATGTTATTATATTACCCGTTTTGGATGTTTATGGGCTTGACTTTACACATTTATATCATTTTTGGGACTAACCTACTAACCGGAGGCCCAACCCGTATTGCTGTTTTTTTTGCCTATTCCAGTATTTTGAAGAAAAGGAATATCAAACGGAGTCCAAACAGAATGAAACCTTCGGGAGCGTGATTTTTGGAACGAACATGATCCAGAGGACTTGGAGTGCAAGTCAAGAAGCAGCCGAGGCGGCCACGAGGGTGGAGGGCGCGCCCACTCCTACAGGGCGCGCCCCCTATCTCGTGGGGCCCTCGGGCGTCCACTGACCTACTTCTTCCTCCTATATATACCCACGTACCCCGAGAACATCAGAGGAGCACAAGAAAACCTAATTCCACCGCTGTAACCTTCTGTATCCGCGAGATCCCATCTTGGAGCCTTCGCCGGCGCTCTGCCGGAGGGGGAATCGACCATGAAGGGCTTCTACATCAACACCATAGCCCCTCCGATGAGTTGTGAGTAGTTTACCACAGACCTTCGGGTCCATAGTTATTATCTAGATGGCTTCTTCTCTCTTTTTGGATCTCAATACCATGTTCTCCTTGATCTTCTTGGAGATCTATTCGATGTAATTCTTTTTGCGGTGTGTTTGTCGAGATCCGATGAATTGTGGGTTTATGATCAAGTTTATCTATGAGAAATATTTGAATCTCCTCTGAATTCTTTTATGTGTGATTAAGTTATCTTTGCAAGTCTCTTCGAATTATCAGTTTGGTTTGGCCTACTAGATTGACCTTTCTTGCAATGGGAGAAGTGCTTAGCTTTGGGTTCAATCTTGCGGTCTCTTTTCTCAGTGACAGCAGGGGCAGCAAGGCACGTATTGTATTGTTGCCATCGAGGATAAAAAGATGGGGTTTATATCATATTGCATGAGTTTATCCCTCTACATCATGTCATGTTTCTTAATGTGTTACTCTGTTCTTATGAACTTAATACGCTAGATGCATGCTGGATAGCGGTCGATGTGTGGAGTAATAGTAGTAGATGCAGGCAGGAGTCTGTCTACTTGTCACGGACGTGATGCCTATTTACATGATCATGCCTAGATAATCTCATAATTATTCGGTTTTCTATCAATTGCTCGACAGTAATTTGTTCACCCACCGTAATACTTATGCTATCTTGAGAGAAGCCACTTGTGAAACCTATGGTCCCCGGGTCTATCTTTTATCATATAAGCTTTCAATCTACTTTTATTTGCATCTTTACTTTTCCAATCGATATCATAAAATACCAAAAATATATTTATCTTATCATACTATCTCTACCAGATCTCACTTTCGCAAGTGGCCGTGAAGGGATTGACAACCCCTTTATTGCGTTGGTTGTGAGTTCTTTGTTTGTTTGTGTAGGTGCGTGGGACTTTTGAGGAGCCTCCTACTGGATTGATACCTTGGTTCTCCAAAACTGAGGGAAATACTTACGCTACTATTGATGCATCACCCTTTCCTCTTCAAGGAAAACCAACGCAATCTCAAGACGTAGCAATGGCCTCCACGATGTTCCTGGCATCCAGCTTGTGCTGTTGGTGAACTCTGCGATCGTCAAGTGATTGGCATTGAGTCCACATTCCACCATCCCTTGACACTTTTAAACTTGCTTCTCAATTGCTTCGAGTCTTGTATCCATGCTTCCGGTCTTCTTCGGCCCCTCAACATCACGGATGTGCAGCACCCCCTTGATACGTCTCCAACGTATCTATAATTTTTGATTGTTTCATGCTATTATATTATCTGTTTTGGATGTTTTATATGCATTAATATGTTATTTTATATTATTTTTGGGACTAAACTATTAACCTAGAGCCCAGTGCCAGTTCTTATTTTTTCCCTGTTTTCAAGTTTCGCATAAAAGGAATACCAAACAGAGTCCAAACAGAATAAAACCTTCATGATGATTTTTCTTGGACTAGAAGACAACCAGGAGACTTGGAGATGAAGTCGGAGGAGCCACGAGGCGGACACAAAGACGGAGGGGGCGAGCCCCACCCTTGTGGGCCCCTCGTGCACTTCCTGACCTAATTCTTTCGCCTATATATTCCCATATATCCCCAAACCAACAAAGGCATCCACGAAAACACTTTTCCACCGCCGCAACCTTCTGTACCCATGAGATCCCATCTAGGGGCCTTTTCCAGCGTCCTGCCGATGGGGGATTCGATCACGGAGGGCTTCTACATCAACACCATTGCCCTTCCAATGAAGCGTGAGTAGTTTACTATAGACCAACGGGTCCATAGCTAATAGCTAGATGGCTTCTTCTCTCTCTTTGTTTCTCAATACCATGTTCTGCTCGATGTTCTTGGAGATCTATTTGATGTAATACTTTTTTGCGGTGTGTTTGCCGATATCCGATGAATTGTGGATTTATGATCATCTTATCTATGAATACTATTTGAATATTCTCTGAATTCTTATATGCATGATTTGATATCTTGTAATTCTCTTCGAACTATCGGTTTGGTTTGGCCAACTAGATTGATTTTTTTGGCAATGGGAAAAGTGCTTAGCTTTGGGTTCAATCTAGCGGTGTCCTTTCCTAGTGACAGTAGGGGCAGCAAGGCACGTATTGTATTGTTGCCATTGAGGATAAAAAGATGGGGTTTTCATCATATTGCTTGAGTTAATTCCTCTACATCATGTCATCTTACTTAATGCATTACTCCGTTCTTTATGAACTTAATCTCTAGATGCATGTTGGATAGCAGTCGATGTGTGGAGTAATAGTAGTAGATGCAGAATCATTTCGGTCTACTTGACACGGACGTGATGCCTATATTCATGATCATTGCCTTAGATATCGTCATAACTTTGCGCTTTTCTATCAATTTCTCGGCAGTAATTTGTTCACCCATCGTATTATTTTCTATCTTGAGAGAAGCCTCTAGTGAAACCTATGACCCCCGGGTCTATTTTCCATCATATAAGTTTCCAATCTAGAATCTTAGTTTCTGGTCTACTATTCTTGCAATCTTTTACTTTCCGATCTATAAACCAAAAATACCAAAAATATTTACTTTATCGTTTCTCTATCTCTATCAGATCTCACTTTTGCAAGTAACCGCGAAGGGATTGACAACCCCTTTATCGCGTTAGGTGCAAGTTTGTTTGATTTTTTTGCAGGTATTCGGTGATTTGTGTGTTGTCTCCTACTGGATTGATACCTTAGTTCTCAAACTGAGTGAAATACTTATCTCTACTTTGCTGCATCACCCTTTCCTCTTCAAGAGAAAAACCAACACAAGGTCAAGAAGTAGCAGGAAGAATTTCTGGCGTCGTTGCCGGCGAGATCTACGCCAAGTCAAGACATACCAAGTATCCATCATAAACTCTCATCTCTTGCATTACATTATTGGCCATCCGCCTCTCGTTTTCCTCTCCCCCACTTCTAAAACGACATTCACAAAAGATTTGCCTTTTTATTTGCCCTTCTTACGTTTGATCTTCTGTTTGCTTGTGTTACCATGTGCCTTCTTTTTGCTTGCATCTTCGCTTGCTAAAAGTTTATGGATCCTCATCCACTTTCTAATCTTTTTAAGAGATCAAATTATGATGATCCTATTGCTAGTGAGTTGAGTGCACTAGATTATCTTTACGAGGTTTTGCTTGAAATTCGTGAATCTGAAAATTATGATGAAGTGTTGAAAGAAGAAAATTATAAAGTGATTCACGATAGTTCCTTGAATGAAAAGCATGATTGCAGTGGTGTTATTATAAATTCTATTAATGTCAATTGTGTTGATGATATGCAAAACCCTAAGCTCGGGGATGCTAGTTTTGCTATGACCACTACTTGTTGCAATGACCATTATTGGGGTGATTCTTCTTATGATCTTGAAAATTTATTTAAGCCCATGATGAATATAATATCGATAATAATGTTTGCAATAATATTGAAAGTGAGTTTGGAAGAGTGTCAACTTTAGATCCCACATATTTGGAGAATGTTCAATCTTATGAATTTTTTGATAAAAGTGGGTTTGGAGAGGTCATGACTTTAGTTAATGTTAATCCCACTATTTTGGAGGAGTGTCAACTTTGCATGCATGTCGATCGTGTTGAGAATATGTTTTGTGATAGCTATATTGTTGAATTTGCTTATGATCCTACATGTAATTATTAAGAAAGAGGAAAATATGCTTGTAAAAAATTTCATGTTACTAAATTACCTCTCTTCATGTTGAGATTGCTATCGTCTCTTTCTTCTTCCTTGCATATGCTAGTTTTTGCTTGCCTTGATTTTTGTTCACTTATAAAATGACTATGCATAGGAAGTATGTTAGACTTAGATGTGTTTGTCACGTGTTTTATGACGCTCTCTTTGCGCTTAAATTCTTGTCTTTCATGTGAGCATCATCGAAATCTCAATGCCTAACTAAAAAGGCTTTAAAGAAAAGCGCTTGTTCGGAGGCAACCCAATTCTACTTTTGTTCTTTGTTTTTTGTTCCTATTTTGCAATAAATAATTCATCTAGCCTCTGGTTAGATGTGGTTTTGTGTTATAATTAGTGTTTGTGCCAAGTAAGATCTTTGGGATGGCTTACGGTGATAGTTGTTTTGATCTTGCTGAGAAACAGAAACTTTTGCGTCCAGGAAAATAATTTTCATAATTCACAGAAGCATGCTTTTGATCTAATTATTTTTTCTCTTGATTGGTACACAAATTTCCCATGTTGTCCTAATTTTTCAGAAGTTTTGGAGTTGCAGAAGTATTCGAGAGTTACAGATTGCTACAGACTGTTCTGTTTTTGACAAATTTGTTTTCTATGTGTTGTTTGCTTATTTTCATGACGCGGTGCAGCTGCCAATTGAAGGCACGACAGCCAGCCGGACTCACGGGTGCGGGTAGCATGGGAGGAGCTTGGTCTCCACGCCCATGCGCCACATGCTCTGGTGGCGCGAGGTCCTGGTGCTGGCGCTGAGGCGCCGGGAGCGCACGTGAAGGGACCAGCGGCCGCTGTGCCATCTGGCAGCTAGCCACGCACCGGCGCCTTGCGCAACGGGTCGCGTTGGGGCGCATCACGCTAGGGCTCGGGGATGACGTTGCACCGAGGAGGAGGAGGTGCGTCGTGGGCCACGTCGCCCTCCTGGGACAGCGAGGGAGGCAACGAGCGAGACGGCGCAGGGGCCTCTTCGGAGGCGCTGACAAGCTCGGCGAATCGACCCAGCCAGTCTTTGTAGAGGTCGTTGGCCCGACGATAACGCAGGAGTTCGCGCGCCATGAGCAGCGCATCCTGCGCATTCACCGGCCCCCGACGAGCATGAGAGCACAACGCAGTGGCTGGGGTAGGCGATGGAGTGGCGATGCGGACATCACGCCGCACAGAAGGCGGCAGCGACGTATCCTACTGCTCATGAGCCGCAGGACCGGTGGCGGCATTGGCCGTGGGGGAAGCAGAGCGGCAAGGAGTGTCTTTGCCGGCGGGCTCCGTTTGGGCGTCGCGAGCGGCCTGACGCTGGGCACGAACACAGCGAGCGTGAGCCATAGGAGCGGTAGAACGGCGGCGGAGCGAACGGTGTAAGATAGGCTCCGACACCACCCCTACCAAATGCTCCAAATGTTGGATTCAGGGCTCCGCAGACCCAAGAAAGGTTCAAACTCTGGGGCGTGTGCGAAGAGCTCAACCTCTCCAACTAACCAACCCGTCGCCCCATGGCCTAGCTCGATGAACAAGGAAGTAGATGAACACGACAGTTTACCCAGGTTCGGGCCACCTTGCGGTGTAAGACGCTACTCCTGCGTTGGGGTGGATTTGCCTCACGAGGGGTTGAGGATGAACAAGTACAAAGGATGAACAACCTCGCGAGGTCTGCTCTAGTGAGGGAATGAGTCGAGGGGTTCGGTGGATCTGGATCCGGATCCCCCCTTGGTGGTGGCTAACCTATACTTATAGTGGCCTCGGTCCTCTTCCCCCAAAACGTAGGCAGGAAGGGATCCCACAGTGGCCAATTTGAAAGGGGACAAGTCGTACATCTTATCGTGACAAAAGGTGGTCTTCTCCTGCAAAGCTTCTGGTCGTGACGCCGCGGTGGACTCGGCGATGACATCCGTCTAGCTGTCCTGGTGGTCTTGGTCTCGTTGCACTGGAATGGAAATCTTTGCCCGATTCCTCGGGAACCCGCGTCTGCGCTCGCCTCCTTAGCACCAAAGAGGAAACTGTCTTCTCTGCGCCCGCTGGCGGCCGCCTGACAGTGATCGTCACGGCTTGCGTCACCGCAACCTCATGAGGTTGGGCACCTGCATAGGAATCTCTGCTCCTCAGGAGCATACTAGAGAGGCCGCTCCCTCGGAAGGTCTTGGCGTCGTTTCCCTTGTGAGGGTCTTATCTTGGTGGTGTCATAGATGGGTTGTACCAGGCCGTCAATGAAGCCACGCCGTGGGCCGCAAGCAGGCAAGTCTGGGTACCTTGGTTCCCAGAACACCGACAGGACCCACAACACACCCAATGCCCTCATCGATCAACCCAGCTCCCTATTCCTCTGGAGCTTGGGTAATTTAAGGATTTATGAAAAATAATAGTTATCGAACTCCTACACGCTAGTCTTACCATGTGATTGTTCAAGAGTTGTCCATGCGAAGGGAGGGTGAGTTGATTGGGCACCTATAGAAGTTTACAATGTTGGAGTGGGTCGACTGGTTATTAAGTCGATGAGGGTGAAACGATGAAGCAAATGCCATATCAGATGGGGGTGGGAGGTATAGAAAGGGGCCGAAGTGTGTGTTCGAGTGGGCGGGAGGGGGGGTGAAGAAAGGGAGTCACTTATTGACGGACGAGTTAATATGTACTACCACTTCGCTAGATTGATTCCCAGTTGATCGGTAACCACACACGAGCAAGCGTGTGTCAGCCAATGGAGTAGATCTCCGCGGTCGTCGAACGAAAGAAGATTAGCGGGGCAATCTCCATTGATGGACACATAGGCCTAGTTCATACAGTGATCACATGCCGAATTTGCATTTCCGGTAAACTTTTATAACAAATCTTGTACTTTTCACACAAAAAAGGATGGAGATCGCGAATGTAAGTGAATTCCGTAGTAGATTGTCTGGAAATGTAGCAATTTCGGCATACTAATGGCAGACGTGTAGTTCCTCGCCACTATACTAACCCACCGCTGGTGCATCTTTACGAGTGACAAGCGGCCATTTTAACGAAAAAGGGTTTCCCCCGTTTTATATATAAAGCACCATCACCGAACAAGTTGAAACCGGCCGATACAAACACACACACACACCGCACACACACCCAAGGCTGGATACAAAGGCGCCGAAAACGACAACATCACCCCAACAAACACCTAGTAAACACCAGATGGAACATGAATCACTACTACGGAGTCGTCAGGGTCCTCAACGTGGGAGAGCCACCGCGAAGAGGAGAAGCCGTGTGTGAAACTCAATGGGCTCCAAGGCGGCGCCTTCAGCAAGGGAACGACACCGTAGCGTCGCCACCGCCCAATCTAAGGATTAGGGTTTCCCCCGGAGCACCAACAACAGATGAGATGCCGCAACGGCGCCTTCAAGAAGGGAAGGACGCCAGAACGCCGCCGCCGCCGGCCTGATAAGACAGAGCGGGTTTTCACCCCGGCCAACACTCATCGTCATCGAATTGGGTTACGGGCCACCGCAACGCCACCACTGAACAACACACCCCGGTTAACATGCCGCCCACACAGCCATGGTGACCGGACAACGCCCGAGCCGCGTGCTCCGCTCATGAGCACCCGGCTACCACCGAGGCACCGACGGGGCACAAGCGGCCATTTTTCACATGTCATGGGTTATCTTTTCTTTTGGCAGTGATGAGCATTTGATCTACTCGTCACTGCTAATATGGCGGCCTAAATCTTCTTTTACAATAGTAACAGGAGGGGGTTGTCGCCCGAGTCACTCTGGGTGGGCGACACGGGGGCAAGTAGTTTCTTGCTTGTTAGCGGACGTCAGATCCAACACAATTAAGTTCGGTTTTGCTGTTATCAGGGTTTTTACAGGAGGGAGCAAGTTGTTAAAATCACTACTGAGTCAAACTCTAGGATTACTGCAAACGTGATTTTAAAACATGGATCGTACCGCTGTAGGTAGCACACTACAAAAGTTGTAAACCTATTTTCAAATCAACCCAGCCATAGCGTTGCCTATGAATCCGCGGTGACATGGTTGAACACCGCTGCATCTTCCGGTAGAAGTCCTCGGCGCCATGCTTCAAAACGAGCAAGGCGACACGCAGGGTGACCCCAACGCGGCCCCACTCGCAACGGTCAAACGCGCCGCATCGGACGGATCATCTCGCCTCACTCCTCGATCTGGCGGCCAAAGTCACCCCGGCTCCATGCCATTGCATCACCAAAAGCGGGAGCCGCGCCTCGTATACTTGCCTTCATAACCACGCCTACCTTTTCTTTAAGCCACTACTAGGCCAAGTGCCCCTCCCTCCGATGACTTTTGGTCGCTTGACCTATTTTAGCTAGCGCCTCTCTTCCTCTTCTATCACCAGGACCGGCCTCTAGTTTTATTCTTTCTAGAAAGAGGAACCTGCTTTCGCAAGACAAAGGAGTACTACTAGATCGGGAGCGTCCTCAAAACTTGCTCGGTAGTAGTAGTAGTCGGTAACACGCCTGCTTTATTTGTTTTGAAATGATGGCACGCGGGAGATGCCATAGTCAAGGCTCATGGAAGTGTGCACCACGTACTAGCATCGCTATGCGATCTGGATCGAGTCGTTGAGAACAATGCTGCCGGCCGGTTTGACAAAACGTGCCATCTTTTGGGGGCGAGAAATCGCAGCATTCGTGCTTGGGACAAAAGAGAGCTTCATAGCTCTGAATCTGAAACTAAAGCAGCTCCCCTCCCGACATTATTGTTTTAGAAAAAAACGACGGACATCTCGTAGCAAGAAAGAGAGGGGTGAAGCCACAAGAGCATTCATGTGTATACAGGATAAGGTATGCTAGGACCCTGCTGGCACATGAAATAAGAACAATCTTGATGAGGTATTTAGTCTGGTCGTAATGGTAGTATCATAGCTAGTATCATGCATGCCAACTAGGCAATTTTGACGAGGTGTCATAGCATTAAATGAAGAAAGAAAGAGTGGAGTATCATATCATGATACCGTATCATAATAAATGTTATGCTACTTTGTGTCATGCATGACAATAAATAGAGTACTACATGATACTACTATATGATACTATGCATTACAGAGGTAGTATCATACACTAGTATCATAAGCATGATACTAGTATATGATACTCTCCATTACAACCAGTCTTATATTTTAGCTTCTTTATTTACTTCCGTAATTCTAAAAGCACATGGATACATCACGCCAAAACATACTGACTTGTTTTACGAGGAAATTACACCAAGGCAAAACATTGAGGTTGTTGTAACGGAAAAATACCACAATTCCAGTGATTTTCAACGGATACTCACCACTATATGAGAATGACAAAGAGAAATACATGAATTATCCGATTAATCACTTGACGTGTCATGAATATAGACACCTGGCCCCACATATCATTAACCAAGATTCCACTAGGCTCCTTTTCTTCCTTCTTCTTAACACACAGTTGGAGTTAACTGCCTTGATAATCTGCCACAAAAGCATGTTTTCCTTCCCTTCCCCTCTTAAACGACGGCTAGGGTAAACTCTCCCCCTCCAGGCTTTGCCAGGAGCCCGTGGATTCGCCTCCCTTCTACATGTGACTCCGGAGGCCAATGGGTGAGTGGGGCTTTAGGTTTCTGGGCTCCTGCTAATAGCTTAGGTTATAGTTTTCTAGTCCTTGCAGGGACAATGCTCGGACGGATGGTGGCACTTCTTTGAGTTGGTCCGCCAAGCTTCGATCCTCCTCGAATTCGTTTGTCTGGACGGAATCGAGAAGCTCTGATGTCGATTCCAATCATCTTCTTGGGACAATGACGAAGCTTATGATATCAGGCACGTCAGATCAATTCAAGGGTTCAACAACAAATAACTGCGGCTCGAGGGTGCTAGTTCGCAGGGGACGAGCATGAAGCTTCCCGGCTATTGTTGACAATGTTAGGATGGCTACGGTAGGGGAGTGCCAACAGCGGCGCGTTCTTGCAGCGACAATGGTCGTTATGTGGTCCAAAGACCTCAATATAATTCTTATTCTGTTTAGAATGCTTTGTACTTCTAGCGAACTTCTACAATATATTTGATCATTTTTTTAGAAAAAACACATAGTTCAACTAGTGCTAAACTCTCTCTCACTCACCATGTATGTCTTATCTCTCACTCTATGCATTTCTCTCTCTCTTTCCTGACTGCATGAAGCAAATGGCGCTACGACCACGATGAAAAGGTAGGCCAGGGCCTTTTCAACGGCACGATAGCGAGGCCGAATTGACGGAGATGAGCATCGCTCCTTTTCCTCAAATTGACCCTCTCTCCTAAAATCGTGACAGGTGGAGGCAGCAAGCGTGGCTGAGTTACGGCATCTCCAAGGCGGACATGTAAACATCCCGCAACCGTTCGGATTACGAAAGTCATCCAATGCGGGCCTGTATCGGTCCGCGGGGCAGTCCAGACACGATTTCTCCCGTAAATTGGAGATAACACTGTGGGAGCTTTGCGGGAGTCCGGACCCGAAACATAGGACTCGGACACCCCCGGCCCACCCAATCCCCCCTCCCCGGGCCATTTCCTTCCACTCCGCCCCTTCTTTCCCTTGCTTTGCATCCGCACCCTCCACCTCCACATCCGCCGCCGTTGTTGTTCGTCTCCGACTGCCACAGAGGCATTGTTGGACGTCCGCAGCCAGCACCGACGTGCCCGCTCGCCATTCTGATGGAGCTTTCAGCCCTGGAGCCGTTTGTACCCAGGTACACTCCGCCCCCTGTCGATGACCTCCATGGCGGTTCGGTCAAATGTCATTGAGCTTATTTTCAAATGCTACGTAGTTTTTAGAGTACAAAGGATGGTGAGCTACTCGACCATGGAGGATGAGTTGTTGTGCGATGCGTGGCTGGTCGTATCCGCGGATTTCATAGGCGGGACCAGAGGGTTGCCCTACTGGGAGAAAGTGCATGAGAAGTTTCATGCAGGAAAGCACATTGCGCCCTACGACATGTACATCATTCAACGACACAACATGAGGTTGTTGGCGAATCGCTAACGCGCTATCCAGGTCAGCGTCATCATGTTTTGCAGCTTGGTTAGTCAGCTCGAGGCAAGGTGATCATTGCACGCAGACATGTAGGAGATGGTAAGTTTTACCTCCTCTTGCTCAACTTGTTGATTGATTCATTCACTCAATGTTGGTCTACACATTATATGTAGCCCGCACGTGCCGCCATAGGGTACCACATGTAAGAGGGACAACCATTTACGTGCAAACACTATTGAATGAAGCTAAAGGAGAATTATGTGTGGGAGGATATGATCCGTTCATGAAAAACTTGTTGGACATTTGGGATCTAATCGAATTTGAGACCTTGTTGTACTAGACTTAATTTGCATGATATGTGTCGTGGAATTGTCACGGCAGATGTCCTAGTGAAAGGACTTAGTCGTGGAGCCATCGCAACTAGGAAGCTTAAAGGGGTTAAAATGGGACAAAGGACATGGGAGTTTATACTGGTTCGGCCCCTTACGGTGAAGGTAAAGGCCTACTCCAGTTTGAGGTGGTATTGCTATGTCTCGATTACCAGGGAGCGAAATCCGCTTGACCTAGTTCTCGATTTGATGTTACTTGTTCTGAATCGCCGTCGGGTCGTCCCTTTATATACAAAGGTCGACGCCCGGCGGCTCACAGAGTCCCGGCCGTCTCATAACAGTGTCCGGCTCGGTGACTATCTATTCCTGCCTTACAATACAAGTCATATACATATGGCGGTTTATCTCTATGGGCTTTAAGTCGTGTTTGGGCCTTGGGCCCTTAAGTGAACCGCCATCTTTAAGTGTCTTCTTGGGCTTCATATTATGAATCGCCTATAGGTATAACCCGGCCCCTCCTGGGAGGGTCATACCTAACAGTTATATCCCCAACATTAGGCCCCAGATTGATTTGAACTGGTTCATGTCAATCTTTAACACTTAATGAAAAATCTTCTCCTCTTCATCTGTGCGAGAATCTATAACCCGCCATGACGTCATCTTCCAGATCTATGATAACCCGCCATGATGTCATCTGCCATTAATTCACACTTTGTCCAACACATCTCAACGGATCCTTATCTTAATATCTGTCCTGAGAATCGAGGCGCCTGAACAGCTGGATAACTACGTTTTGGTCTCCTCGATTTCTGTGCCCACTTATGAGCCCTTCCTTATAAATAGCCACGGCTGGGTTTTTTCCTCATTCTCCCCCTTTCCACCTTCTTCTTCCTCTCGCGAACCCCTACCGCTTGAGCTCCTCCGCCGCTGCAGAGCGCACTGTCGTCTTCAACCCAGGCCGCTGCATCACCCTGAATCGAACCAGAGCACGGCGGCATCCCTCTGAAGTAGATCTGCACCGGTAAGTACTCATTTTCCCATACCCTAGATCCACATTAGGGTTTTGGAGTTCGCCTGTGTTCTTCATAGTTCATCGCCATTCTTCTTTAATGCCTGCACCGTGAGCTTTTTTGATCCAAAACGACATAGAACTGATGCGGTAGTTGTTTTTATCTTTCCTTTCAATACTAGCAAGCCCCTTCCTTTGAAGAAACGATCCTCTTGGACCTTAGAAACTCATCTGCACTGGTGTTTTAGGTCTAGATTTATTTCCTTTTTCTGAACACTCGCTGATCCAAAATAATGATTGCGATCTGCGAAACTTGTTTGTATGACACTTAGCCAAAAATTTGCGTTTTGATAGATCCTCCTAGCCATGGCGGCTCATGCCATCGGCTTTTAGCGATAATGCTCAATATCCAACAGCTCATGGCGGATTAAATAATCTGACTGCTCATGTCGGCTTAAATAATTTGACGTAATTAGCCATATACCATTAGGCCCCTTTATAAGCCGCGAGCTTGAATATGTGCTTGTAATATTTCTTCCTCCGTCTTAAAACCGGTAATCTTACTCTTTTTTAGGCTTCCTTCACAATGCTGCCCAAAACAACCACATCTTGCAATTGGGTTAAATCCATCGTCACGGATAGTACTCTTGACGACTTTGTGAACACCGGATATCTGCCGAAAAAGATGTCATGTCTTATCCTCCTCCTAACCCGGTAGAGGAGAAGCCGTAGCCCAAAGAAGGAGAAGTTGTTGTCTTCACTGATCACATGAACCGGGGCTTTGCACCGCCCGGCTCTAAGTTTTTCAGAGATGTTTTGCACTTTTTTGACCTCCATCCTCAAGACATCGGACCCAATTTCGTGTCTAACATCTGCAACTTTCAAGTATTCTGTGAGGTGTACCTTGGGGAAGAACCCAGCTTGAAACTTTTCAGAGAATTGTTTTATTTGAACCGCCAGAACGAATATTCCAACGGACTAAGTTTGGAGTTGGGCGGGGTCTCAATCCAACGATGGAGAGATGTCATCTTTCCTTATGCACAACCGTCGGGTCACCCCAAAGACTAGAACCAGACTTGGTTCTATTGTCAAGATACTACTCCGGCTGATGAGAACCCTCTGCCCAGCTTCCGCGCCCTGTGCCTTGAGTCCAACCATCCTCTTCCGAACAAGTTATCAGCTGCTGAACGCCCAAAGCTCGTACCTACCATGGCCAAAATCAAGGCTCTTTTGGGGAATGGCTTAAATGGCATTGACTTGGTCCGGGTTTGGGTTGCCTGGCGGGTCATCCCGTTAAGCCGCCGCCCCGGGTTAATGTGCACCTATACAGGTGAGAAGAATGATCCACTGCACCACAACCCTGATGATTTACCTGAGGATCTCATCAATGATATGACAGTCACTTTTAAATGAAAGTCTAGCAGACTATGGCAAGGTGGGCCTAAGCCCTTTCTGCAAAGCTAACCCGGCTCCAGGGGTAAGCAACCAAACTTAGCTTATTTTGCCTTTATATTTGACATTTTATTTTAATTCCAACCGTTGCTGATTTCCACAGGCCGACGATGATTTTTGGAAGAAACCATATGACCATGAAGCTGCAAAGAGAGCCAGAAAAGCCAAGAAAGGCACCGCGAAGAAAAGAGGAAAGAAGTCCAGCGCTTCTGAGATGCTTCAACTGGAGGACTCTTCTGAGTCGGAGGTAGCCCTTGACTCTCTTAGCTCATTTTTAATCACCTTACTGATACTGATTATGATCAGGATGACACGGGAATGAGTCAGGGGGTAGATGAAGAGGTAACTATGATTTCCTCCGACTCAGAGCCTTTGCCAAGACAAAAGATCCGAAGAGTAACCCGGAAAGTAAGATTTTCACATCCCTTAGCTTACCAGGATCCTCACTTTCTTTTGAAGCGAAAGATTCATGAGAGCCGGAGGCAGACCCGGACCAGCAAGGATGCAGAACTCTCCTCCGACTTGCCAAATATGCCAAGGAAGCGCCGGAATGAGGTCACCTCCGACTTAAATTCTTTTTATCCTTTGGCGGGTCTCACTCATCAACCGTTCAACTCTTCTGATTCAAATTATCAGGAAACTTTACATTCTTCCGGCGACTCAATTCAATCCAACATGCCGGCTTTTAAGACCGCTCCAGGATAATGACGATTTACTTATCCTGTACTCATTACAAACCTTTATATCTGTACTGACCTCTTTGATTTTATGCAGTGGAAAAGCAAAGCCCAGTAAAAGGGTGAAGAAAACCAAACCGGCCACAGAGCCGACTATCCATGAGCCGGAGCTTCAACCTGCAGCGCCTGAAGCCTCTATTCCTGAGCCGTCACTGGAGCCGGTTCATGACATGCCAACGATGACTACTGACCCACCTGTCGATCAAACCACCGATGGCTCTGTAAATCCTGAAGCTTCAAGCCTGGCTAGGATAGCCGACCAGCAAGATGTTGATGTGGAAATTACCAGGACCGGCTATACTAAGTCGAGAAGACCTACCGTGCTCGCTAAGTGCTCTGCCAAGGAGGAGCACATGAGCCACCGCAAAGTCAGATTTGACGTTGCTGACTACACTCACTTAAGCATTGATGAAGTTTTCTCTCGTTATCTGAACCAAGTGCAAGCAGTCGTGATCTTGAAGTTGACATGGTGAAACAAATGCACCATAAATTTGAGGTATAAATTCTTCCCTTCATTGCATTAACCTCACTATGCCAGGCCCCAAGTCTACTGCTTATGATGAATATGTTGTAGACTTAGAACAAATTTATGAGTCTTAGTAATATCCTTTGATAAAACCTTAAAATCTAGCTTAATCCGTCGCCCCCAAGGGCCGGTTCAATCAGCATGAATGAGCCGGTCCTTCATATGCTTGTGTAGAAGATAGTACTTGTGTGACTTTAAACAACAGTATGCATTAGCCCCCCAAGTGACAAGTACTGTTGCTTGCAAAGAGCTTGGGACTTGTACTGTCATAAGCCGACACTTAGATAAAGTTTTCGGTAGACATTAGTCCCCAAGTGCCAAGTGTTGTTGCTTGCAAAAAGGCTTGGGACTTTAATATTTCATACCAATGTTTATGATTTTGATCCGGTACTTGTACCACTGCTCAACTTCAGTCAGAGTTGTCTGAATTGAAGAACTGCTTGGAGCTGCAAGAGACGGAGACTCGAAGAGCAAAGTCCAAATTTGAATTTAGCATGTCTGAACAAGAAAAACTAAGGGCTGACTTTGAAGTTGAAAAGTAAGCCTGGGCTGAAGAAAAAATTGCCTTGACCCATCGAGCGGAAAAAGCAGAGGCGGCTCTCAGAGAGGTGACCACTGAATTGTCCGGCTTAAAATGCCATGTATCTCAGATGGTCTCAGCAATCTTTGGTAAGCCACCCTACAAATGTCAAGTATTGAATCTTTTTGGTGATCATATGAATTGTTGTTTAACTCACCTGTTATTGCTATGAAGGCCCCAGGAGCACTAACCTCAACCAGGACATGTTGGTTAAGTTGAAGGCCATTTACACGCTCGTGGAGCAACTTTACACTGGAGCTCAGCGTGCCTTGGCCACAGTTGCCCTGTCAAATGAAGCCCCCACGCTCCTGGTTGATGTGCTAAAGAAGCTCTTTGTGCTTCCCCAGCGGTTTAAAGAATTAAATCAGTCATCTGCGAGAGCCGGAGCCGTATCTGCCTTAAGCCGGGCCAAAGCATGGCTGCCGGAATTAGAACCGGCCGACATCGCCATTGGGTACCCCAGTCTTAAGGAGGATGGCTCTCCGTTTAAATAGACATATTTTTTTGCTTGTGTGAAGGAGATACGTCCTGTGGCCAGCATGATTGCCAATGAGACAAACCTCACCAAGTATCATCCGGCTTACAACGCAAAAAATCAGAGGCAGCCAACCCCGACTTATAAAATGACAAGCCTAACCCCTCCAATCCGTAAGCACACCTTTGCCCCTGAAGTTGACCCGGCCGGGTTAATTGATGATGAAGCTGAATTTGAAGCTTTGAGTGGCATTGACTGGTCATCATCAACCTTCCAGGGCCAGACAGGACAAAGACGCGGAGAGGGTTGACCCGGAAACATCAGGCCAACAGGAAAATTGATCCACCGGGTGGCTCATAGCCTCCTGAAAAATAGTTTAATCATTTGGACTCGGGGAGTCATGTAATAGAGTAGAAATGACTTTGATCTGTCTTGCCATCGTGCATGTTTTTGATGCTCAACACTGTTAAACCGCCTCCTTTTATTCACTTTGGTTATACTTATCATCTATGTTCCTTGTGCAAAATAGATCCTTAAAATATCCTGCACACAGAGGTAGATCACAAGAACCCTTGGCGGTCTACCGCAGGGCGGGTCATAATATCCCACATATAACCACTGATGTGTAAAAAGGAGTCACAGATAAACCTTGTTATGAATCATATTTTTGAAACATAACTATAATAATAATATCATACCTGTGATATTGAATTTGCACTGCCGGATTATATGACCTGTGCAGTAAGGGTGATGAACCAATTTTAAGAAGCCAAAACTTCCATGTTTGTGATGATTTTCATATGCTGGCGACTTACTGTCCAAAGTCAAGTCGGGTTAAAATAGAAACCACATACATATGTCTTAGATATGAACAAAAAAGTCTTAAGATAAATTCAAAGATTGTTGTCAAAAAACTTTAAAAATAGGGCTCCTGATTTGAATACGATTAGTAAGCCAGACCAAAAGGGGTTTAAGCTAGGATTCGAATATGATCCGTAAGCCCCCTAGTGGTTTTGACGTTGCGCCGATCAAGAGGGTACCGACAGCTATGTTCTCTTTGGTTTCAATACGACCTATGTTTGAATAGGAAGCCCCCTAGTGACCTTGAGAATTTTTTTTAACGACTCTGATTCGAATACGATCAAAGTCGATCCTGAAAAGGGGTTAAGCTATGATTCGAATACGATCAAGAAGCCCCCTAGTGGGTTTGGCATTGCGCCGATCAAGAGAGTACCAACAGCTATGTTCTCTTTGGTTCGAATACGACCTATGTTTGAACAGGAAGACCCCTAGTGATCTTTTTTATTATGATAAATACATATGATCATTGAAGATGAAAAGGACAGAGGTCCTGCTTTATTACTTATCATAATATATACATCGTCAAAAGATATGTACATCACAAGAGCCGGTGGCTCAAGTGTAGTAAGGCCGAAGATGAGCGATATTCCACGGCCGGCAGGTCTCCTCCTCCGATTTACGTGAGTCTTTGTGCTCTCGAACATCGATAAGATAGTATGACCCATTGTTCAAATTCTTGCTGACCACAAAAGGCCCTTCCCAAGGTGGGGATAACTTGTGAGCATCAGTTTGATCCTGGATGAGCCGGAGCACCAAATCACCTTCTTGAAAGGTTCTGTACTTAACCCGGCGGCTGTGATAATGGTGCAAATCCTGTTGGTAAATTGCCAAATGGGCTGCTGCCAAGTCATGCTTCTCATCTAACAGGTCAAGTGCATCCTGACATGCTTGTTCATTATCAGCTTCAACGTATGCCGCCACGCGAGGCGAGTCATGATGGATGTCACTAGGAAGAACCGCTTTTGCTCCATAAACCATGAAGAAAGGGGTATAACCCGTAGATCTATTGGGGGTAGTATTGATACTCCATAGCACTGATGGCAACTCCTCCACCCAACAACCCAGCGTCCGTTGCAAGGGAACCAAAAGCCGGGGCTTGATGCCTTTTAAAATTTCCTGATTGGTTCTTTTGACTTGACCATTGGATTAAGGGTGAGCTACTGATGAAACATCAAGTCGGATATGCTCACGTTGACAAAACTCCTCCATAGCACCCTTAGACAAGTTAGTGCCATTATCAGTTATGATACTGTGGGGGAAAGCCAAAACGGAAAATCACCTTCTTCATGAATTGAACCGCCGTTGTCGCGTGTCACTTACTGACCGGCTCTGCTTCAACCCACTTTGTAAATTTGTCAACCGCCACCAAGAGGTGGGTCTTTTTATCCTTGAATCGTTTAAAAGGCCCAACCATGTCAAGTCCCCAGACTGCAAACGACCAAGTAATTGGGATCATCCTCAATTCTTGAGCCGATACATGAGCTCGTCGTGAGAATTTCTAACAACCGTCACATTTACTGACCAGATTCTCTGCATCAGCGTGAGCCGTCAGCCAGTAAAACCCATGACGAAAAGCTTTGGCCACAAGAGACTTTAGAACCGGCATGATGGCCACAATCTACTTCATGAATCTCACAAAGAATCTGACCTTCCTCAGGAGAGACACAGCGCTGAAACGCCCCAGTGGCACTACGATGATGCAACTCGCTATTAGCAATTGTCATTGACTTAGACCGCCAGGTTATCTGCCTAGACAAGGTTTCATCCTCAGGTAACTCGCCCCGGGTCATATAAGCTAAGTATGGCACTGTCCAATCTGGGATGACATGAAGAGCCGCCACCAACTGTGCTTCTGGGTCAGGAATAGCCAAGTCTTCCTTTGTAGGTAACTTAACAGAAGGGTTATGCAGAATATCCAAGAAAGTATTTGGTGGCACCAGCTTACGCTGAGATCCCAGCCGGCTCAAAGCGTCAGCCGCCTGATTCTTCCTGCGATCGATATGCTCCACTTGATAACCCTTGAAGTGCCCAGCAACCGCATCAACTTCACGTTGATAAGCCGCCATGAGGGGATCCTTGGAGTCCCACTTGCCTGAGACTTGCTGAGCCACCAAATCTGAGTCGCCAAAGCACCTTACCCGGCTCAAGCTCATCTCTTTAGCCATCCGAAGACCATGGAGCAAGGCCTCATACTCAGCTGCATTGTTAGTACAAGGAAACATCAACCTTAGCACATAACAAAATTTGTCACCTCGAGGGGAAGCTAAAACGACTCCAGCCCTCGAGCCCTCCAATTGCCTGGACCCATCAAAGTGAATAGTCCAATATGTGTTGTCCGGCTTCTCTTCAAGCATCTGCAGCTCTGTCCGATCGTTGATGAAATCCACCAGCGCTTGAGACTTGATAGCAGTGTGTGGTACATACTTTAAACCATGGGGGCCAAGCTCAATGTCCCACTTGGCAACTCGTCCTGTGGATTCTCTATTTTGAATGATATCTCCTAAAGGAGCAGAACTGACCACAGTCATGGGATGACCCAAAAAATATTGTTTAAGCTTCCGGCTGGCCATGAACACCCCATAAACAAGCTTCTGCCAATGTGGATATCTCTGTTTGGACTCAATAAGCACCTCACTGATGTAGTAGACCGGCCGTTGAACCGGATATTCCTTACCAGCCTCCTTGCGTTCCACCACAATGGCTACACTGACCGCACATGTGTTAGCAGCCACATATAACAATAAAGGCTCCTTATCAACGGGAGCAGCAAGGACAGGTGACTCAGCTAGATGCCTCTTCAAATGTTCAAATGCATCGTTAGCAGCATCGCTCCAAACAAAGTCGTCTATTTTCTTCATCATCTGATATAGCAGTATGGCCTTCTCACCTAACCGACTTATGAACCGGCTTAAGGCAGCAACTCGACCCGCCAAATGCTGAACATCATTGACACACGCCGGCTTAGCCAAGGAGGTGATGGCCTTGATCTTTTCCGGGTTAGCCTCAATGCCTCTGTTAGAAACCAGAAAACCCAAAAGCTTGCCTGCTGGCACACCAAAGACGCACTTGGCCGGGTTAAGCATCATCTTGTAGACCCGAAGATTATCAAAGGTTTCCTTTAAATCATCTATCAAGGTCTCCTTTGCTCTGGACTTCACCACAATGTCGTCCACATAAGCATGAACGTTGCACCCAATCTGACTGAAGACAGTTTTGCACACATCGCTGATAAGTCGCCTGGGCACTCTTGAGCCCAAAAGGCATAGACACATAGCAGAAGGCTCCAAAAGGAGTAATGAAAGTCGTCTTCTCCTGGTCCTTAACAGCCATCTTGATATGATGATAACCAGAATAAGCATCCAAAAAACTTAAGCGCTCACAACCCGCTGTAGCATCAATGATTTGATCAATACGAGGGAGAGCAAAAGGATCAGTCGGACAAGCCTTGTTTAAGTCCGTGTAATCCACACACATGCGCTAGGTGGCGTTTTTCTTAAGCACTAGCACCGGGTTAGCCAACCACTCTGGATGAAAAACTTTAACAATGAACCCAGCTGCCAAGAGCCAGGCCACTTCCTCACCAATGGCCTTATGCCTCTCCTCATTAAACCCCCGGAGAAACTGCTTGACTGGCTTAAATTTCAGATCAATATTGAGAGTGTGCTCAGCGAGTTCTCTCGGTACACCCAGCATGTCAGAAGGTTTCCATGCAAAGATGTCCCGGTTCTCACGGATGAACTCGATGAGCGCGCTTTCCTATTTGGGATCTAGATTAGCACTGATACTGAACTACTTCGATGAGTCGCCAGGAACAAAATCAACAAGCTTGGTCTCATCAGCTGATTTAAATTTCATCACCGGGTCATGCTCCGTGGTTGGCTTCTTTAAAGACGTCATGTCAGCCGGAAAAACATTGTCCTTGTAAAACTTTAACTCCTCCGCTGCACAGACCAACTCAGCATAAGGTGCGTCACCTTCTTTACACTCCAGGGCTACCTTCCGACTACCATGAACCGTGATGGTCCCCTTGTAACCCGGCATCTTGAGTTCTAAATAAACATAACACGACTGCGCCATGAACTTGGCATGAGCCGGCCGCTCAAACAGAGCATGGTACAGGCTCTTGATCTTGACCACTTCAAAAGTTAGCTTCTCAGCCCTGGAATCGTGTTCATCTCCAAAGGCTACCTCTAGTTCAATCTTGCTAACTGGATACGCCGACTTGCCAGGAACCACACCATGGAAAATAGTGTTGGACTGCTTAAGATTCTTATCAGTTAACCCCATGCGACGGAAGGTTTCATAATAAAGGATATTAATGCTGCTACCTCCATCCATGAGTATCTTAGTAAATTTGTATCCACCAACTTGAGGGGCCACCACCAAAGCCAAGTGACCCGGGTTGTCAACCAGGGGAGGGTGATCCGCCTGACTCCACATAATGGGTTGCTCAGACCATCGCAAGTACTGGGGAACTGCCGGCTCAACGGCGTTCACTGCCCTCTTGTGAAGCTTCTGGTCCCGTTTGCACAAACTTGTGGTGAAGATGTGATACTGCCCACTGCTCAACTGCTTTGGATGATTTTGATACCCAGATAGATGTTGCTGCTGACCCCCTTGGCCAGATTGCTGGTTGCCTTGATTATATCCACCCTGGTTATTTTGGTGGCCCTGAAAGCTAGAATTAGAACCACCACCTCCATAACCCGGGCCATGAAAACCGCCATCGCCTGAGCCACCGCCCGGCCCATGATTGCTGTCAAACATGTTAGAATTCTTGAAAGCCTTCATGATCGTACAATCCTTCCACAGGTGAGTAGCTGGCTTCTCCCGAGTGCCATGCCTTGGACAGGGCTCATTTAGTAACTGCTCAAGAGTGGGACCTAACCTGCCAGACCGAGGAGACGGCCTCCCCTTTCGTCGTTGATTGTTGCCCTGTGCATTGGTGTTAGCCACAAACTCCGAGCTACCATCAGCCTTACATTTGTTATTGCCCCCTTGACTCGCCGGGTTATGCTGCGGGCCCTTCGCGTTGCCGCCCTTCTTTCCCTTCCATGTCTCTCTTTGTCAAACTCGGGATCCTTGGTACTATCAGAGTCGACATACTTGACTAGAGCCGCCATCAGCTGGCCCATGTCATTACAATCGCGCTTGAGCCGCCCCAACTTCTGTTTCAGAGGCTCAAAACGGCATTTTTCTCCAACATTAAGACTGCAGAGCCGGCATCCATCTTATCAGATGAATGTATTATGGCTTTAACATGGCGTACCCAATGGGTCGTGGATTCACCCTCCTCTTGCTTGCAATTGATCAAGTCCACAGTCGACATGGGCTTCTTGCATGTATCTTTGAAGTTCTGAATAAACCGGTCCTTCAATTCTGCCCATGAATTGATGGAATTAGGTGACAGCCCCTTGAACCTAGTACGGGCCGTTCCATCCAGCATCATGGTGAAGTACTTGGCTATCGCAGCGTCACTGACTTCCAGTAGCTCCATAGCCATCTCGTAGCTTTCGATCCATGCCCCAAGTTGTATGTCGGCCGTGTAATTAGGCACCTTTCGAGGTCCCTTGAAATCCTTGGGCAAACGCTCGTTACGCAGAGCCGGTACCAAACAAGGTACGGCCCCAGTCCTAGTGGTCACACCTGCCTCAATTGAAGTCGTCGGATAAACCGGAAGGGGATGATAAGCCGCCTGCTAAACCGCCCGCTCAGCTTCCTGACGCAATCTGTCCTAATCAACCAAATTAATAGCTCCATCACGAGCTGGGTCATACCCGCGTGGTGGGTCACGGCGCCGGGCGTTGCTTGAAACGGCTGGTGAGTCCATGTGCCCGCTATAGCTCCGGCTTGGGCGGGGGTGGGGGTGGGGGTGGAATGAATCATGTCTCTACTATAAGAATATGCCTCCTGCTGTGCCAGAGCCGTCTGAAGAAGTTCTCTGATCCTTCGCGTTTCAACCACTGTCGGAGAGTCACCCTTGAAAGTGCAATCATGCCCTTAATCATATTTTGATGTTGATGACAACACATATGCTCGGGACAAATCATGTTTATCAAGTATATCTCAGGATTATGTTCCAAAGACCATGTGCGTGGATCATGACTAGGGACAAAAGCATATCACTCAAGAATGAAGATACAAGATGTTGACTTCATTTATGGTTTGTTCTTGAGTATAGGGATCCCGCACTATTAAGAGGGGATCGATGGATCTGTGAAAAACTTGCTCAAAAGTTGCTATCTATATACCTTGCCTTCGGTCGTCCGGTGTTCTACGGACGTCCGGTCCTTCCTGATTGCCCGGACGTCCGACACTTCCACAACAGAAACATTTTTACGGATGTCCGGAACCCTCCGGACGTCCGACACTTTCACATCAGAAGCATTCTTATGGATGTCCGGCCCCGCTCGGACGTCCATATCCTGTACACTGGATTGTGGGTCACACTTCTCACAGCGACCGGTCGTCCGATGACTGTCGGACGTCCGGACCCATTTGGGCCTCCGGACGTCCGACGTTCTCCGGACGTCCGGCCATCCTGTACCCCAATCGGTCACTTTTTCCCACCACCTATATATACACCCTTCCCTTCCACGTGATAGGGTTGACCATTCACTTTGAGCCTCACAAGAACACTCCTCACTCTCTCTCTCATTCATCCACACTAAATCCTAGATTCCCAAGTGTTCTAGGAGCATTTGAGAGAAGTTCTCCAATAAAGTGATAGATCCACTTCTTCCCCTTCTTTGCACCAAAGGAATTCGTGACTTGAGAAAGTTTTGAGCATTTCCCCATCATTCTTGTTACTCTTGGAGGTTGGAGACTCCTAGGCAGTAGGAGTCATTCGGAGAGGAATCGAACTTTGTGATTACCCTCGGAAAAGTTTGTGAGGGTTTGGAGACCACCCCAAGGTCTACCACTAGTGGTTGAGAAACGCCTCCGTGGTGTTGTCTCAAAGGGAGAATAGGGTGAGCCTTCGTGGCGTTGGTGTGCCTTCGTGGTAACATCCATCCCTCTAACGGTGACTAGCTTCCCTCCAAGGAAGTGAACATCGGCTTACATCCTCGTCTCCCGGAGTTGCGGTTATTCCTAACCTTAACTCTCTACTTGTGGTTACTTGTCTCTTTACACTTACATACATTATATTGTGCTTGCCTACTTACGTGGTTGTGTTATTTGTTTAGTACTTTGTGCTCACGTGCAATTGTTAGGCTCATCTTCATATTCCGCATTATTGCCTAAAAATTGCCAAGTAATAATTAAAATTTGTAATTGTACCTATTCACCCCCCTCTAGGTCCATCTCGATCCTTTCAATTGGTATCAAAGCCCCGTGCTCTATTCTTGTGGCTTAACCGCCCTAGAGCGAGATGAACCCAGATGGGACTCCCTGGTTGTAGATCCTAAGGATAAAGGCGAGGCTTCTTCTGAAGTCAAGTCCTTTACGTCTCAGGATCTAGAACGGGCCCTTGCTAAGCAAAAAGAGGAGCATGATGCTTCTCTTGAGGCCTTGGTCCAACTAAGAATAGCCACGTTGTCCGCGGTGCTTGCACCACACTCAAGTGGTGTGGGTCCGAGGCCAACCGTGCCTACATCATCACTTGGTCAACAACCTCCTAGCAATGAACACGCCAGTCCTTGGCTTTATGCAAGACCTCAGGTTGAGAAACCAAGATATAATCCTCAAGGCAAACCTCCTTTACTTACTGCTACTGCCGATTTTGCCTTGTGGAAAGTTGCTATGCAGGATCATCTTCGACATGGAAACGATGAGATGCTGGAGATTATAGAGTATGGCTATCATGTGGTTGATCCAAAGAACCCCACACCAAGAGAAATATATGACAAGAACCTCAATGACACGGCAATCATGTGTATAAGGAGAGGTATGGATGAAAAGCAAAGGAGACCGTTCATACACATCAAAAGTGCCAAGGAACTATGGGAAAGTATTATACGATCCAGGACTGGCACTTCTACCCTCCGGAGTGCTCAATATGAAATTGCCAAGGGGCAATTGCAAAATTGTTGTATGGAAAAAGGTGAAACCCCAATCAACTCCTTGAGCATCTCATGACTCTCACTGCGGATATTGAGTCATGTGAGTGTGACAAGACACAAGATGGATTCAACATGACTAAGAGGTTTCTTGTGGATAAGTTGCTTCATGCTCTTGCTCCATATCATCATCAAATGGTGTGGGACATAAGACAACACCATACCTTCAAGGAAATGACTACATATGACATCATATCCACCTTCCAACTATTTGAAGAGTCAAAGGCCAATGCCACAAAACATCTTGCCATGCATGGTTCCCCATCATCAAAAATCAATCTTGCATTGAAGGCCAAGCAAGTTTGTGAAGATGAGCAAAGTGAAGAAGAAGAAGATGATGATGGTGATGAATATGGCAATGAGATTGACTCCGACGAGGGCCCTTCGTATGAAGACATGGCTCTTTTGTCAAGAAGTTTAGCGCCAGAAAATTCAAGGGAAGATTTCAAAAGAAGAAAGTGAGAAAATGCTACAACTGTGAAGAAACCAGTCACTTCTCCAACGAGTGCCCTTATGAGAAGAGAGAAGATAAACCAAGGTTTCCCAAGACCTTTCCCAAGAAGAAGTTGCCAAATCCTTTGAACTCCAAGCTCAAGAAGAGAGATGGAATGGCAATGGTTGCTCAAGAAGAATCTGATCCGGATGATGTTAGTGGTGTTGCCGGAGTTGCTCAAGACTCTCAAAACACGTTGAGGTTAGTAAACAAGAGTGGTGAAGTGGTCACCTACAACTACATGAAAGATTACAAGGGCAACGCTCACAAGTGCCTAATGGCAAAGGCCATGCTTGAAGAAGGAGAGGACCAAAGCTCTTCTGACAAGGTCAAGGTAACTCCACGATCAAATCCTCCCCTTTTCACACCTTCTACTCCTAGTGATGAGTACCTTGATGCAGAGGATAGCTATGAGGATGATGATCTAGATGATCCTATGATTGCTAAACTTAATAAGTTCATGTGCTCCCTCAAAGGAAAGAAACTCAATATGTTTCTTATGCTTATGGAGATGGTGAGTAAGCACACCATCACCATTAAGGAACTCGAAACCCTTGTCACCGAGGAAAAGGAAAAGTGTAAAATCCTTGAGCGGAAAGTCCAATATGAGGAAGCACGAAATGATGAACTATGCTTAAAAATTGGTGCAAACATTGATGTTCACACTAATGATCTTGCCTCCTTGAAAAAGGCTATTGACTCTTGTGAAGAGTTAATGAATGATAAAAGCAAGCTTGTGAAGTCTCATGCTTCTCTATCTAAGGATTGTGAGCTTCTATCCGTGTCTCTCAAGACTAAGGAAGGAGAGCTCACCGTTCTTAGAAAGAGTTTTGAGATGCTCAAACTTACTTATCTTGAAACTTTATCCAAGGCTTACTCTTCCCCTATTATAAATGTTGATGCTTGTGCTACTAACTCTAGTAGTGATCTAGCATCTATTCTTGAGGAAAATCGTTTTCTCAAGGGTCAAATTGAGAAAGGTCTCATGACATGTGCTCAAGGGCAAAAGAATCTTGATGAGATTTTGAGCCAACACAATGAGGTGTTTGCCAAAGAGGGACTTGGGTTTGACCCTAGCACAAGGAAGAAGAAGACGTCCTCCCAAAAGTGCACAACTCCTCTAAACAAAACTTTTGTAAGAGAAGGGCACAAGGAGAAGGGTAAGGTTGTGAGTGAGAAGGCCACAAGGGGCATGCCCACTCTCAACAAGCCTAAAGAGTTCATCCCTCCTTCCTATGTACTTCGTAAGACTAAGGATGGAGAAGTCTTTGCAAAATTTGTTGGTCCTCGAAATGCATTCCGGTTCTATGCTATTTGGGTCCCTAAGACCCTTGTAACTAACTTGAGAGGTCCCATTGCAAAATGGGTGCCTCTAACCAAGTCCTAATTGTGTGTAGGTAAGCTTCTCCGGTGGAGTGAAATGGGTGATTGATAGTGGATGTACAAATCATATGACCGGAGATAGCAAATTGCTCTATGATTTCATGGAAGCTATTCAACCATTCATGAGCATTATGTTTGGTGGAGGTTCAAAAGGACAGGTACTCGGGTTGGGCAAGGTGGCTATCACCAACGGCATGTCTCTTGCAAATGTTATGCTTGTCCAATCCCTTAAATACCATTTGCTTTCTGTTCGCCAATTGGCTTCTGTTGGTTATGATACACTCTTTGGACTAGCGGATGTGAAAGTCTTTAAGAGAGATACTCTCGAAGTGGCCTTTGTTGGAGAGTTGGATGGCAACCTTTACACGGTTGATTTCTCGAAAGAGAGCACATTCCATGCAACTTGTCTAATGGCCAAGGCTGACAAGGGGTGGCTATGGCATCGCCAGCTAGCCCATGTCGGCATGAGAAATCTTCAAGATCTCTTAAAGGGGAATCACATCCTTGGACTAACCAATGTCTCTTTTGAGAAAAATCGTGTGTGCAGTGCATGCATAGCCGGGAAGCAACATCAATCAAAGCACCCACCCCAAGAACATAGTATCTACTTCAAGGCCCCTGGAGCTCCTTCATGTGGATCTTTTTGGGCCTCCTTCATGGGATAGTCTTGGTGGGAAAAAGTATGGGCTTGTCATTGTTGATGATTACTCAAGATATACATGGGTGTCCTTCCTCAAGTCCAAGGACGAAACGAAGATCACCTTCATTGATTTTGCCAAGCAAGCCCAACGCAAGTTTGACAAAGAAATCCGAGCAATAAGGAGTGACAATGGCTCCGAGTTCAAGAACTATACTTTGGAAGAATTTCTTAGTGATGAAGGGACTGAGCATCAATATTCAGCTCCATACACTCCTCAGCAAAATGGTGTAGCCGAACGGAAGAACCGTACACTTGTAGAGTTGGCAAGGTCCATGTTGGATGAATACAAGTCACCACATAGTTTTTGGGTTGAAAAGCTGTCAATACCGCATGTCATGCATCAAACCGACTCTTCCTCCGCACTATATTGGAAAAGACTCCATATGAGCTTCTAACTGGAAACAAGCCAAATGTCAAGTACTTTCGTGTATTTGGGTGCAAATGTTTCATTCTCAACAAAAGAGAACGGTTAGGAAAATTTCAATCCAAAACAATTGAGGGTATATTTGTTGGTTATGGATCAAACTCTCACGCCTATAGAGTCTACAACAAATCCAATGGATGTGTTGTAGAAACTTTTGACGTGGTGTTTGATGAATTTAATGGCTCCCATGGGGAGCAAGTTGATCTAAGTGATGTAGGTGAAGAAGATTCTTCTCAAGACATTTTGAACATGGGTGTTGGTGCACTTCTTCCTATGGAACAAGAACCTCATGATGATGAAGAAGAAGATGGAGGTCTCACGCATCATCAAACTACTTCAACATCCATACCAACACAAGTTCCTAGTGTTCAACCTATACCCTTAGCCCAAGTTGATGAGGTTGATCAAGTCTCACTTAATGATAATCATCAAGAACAAGATCATCATCAAGAGCAAGAACAAGAAAGTCCAATCATGGATGACGAACCTCAACAAATGCAACATGAACAAGAAGATCTTCCTCCACACGTGAATGATCCATATGTTGAAGATGTGGATGATGGACATGAAGTTGAACCTCGTGAAACCCTCACCTCCATCATGCCTCGAGTGGCCGGTCGTGTTGATGTTGACAAAATCCTCACCGGCATCTCGGAAGGTAGAGTCACTCGTAAACATTTGACAAACTTTTGTGCTCACTTCTCGTTTGTGTCTAGAATTGAACCACTCAAGGTACAAGAGGCATTGATGGACAATGATTGGCTTGTTGCTATGCAAGAAGAGTTGAACAGTTTTGAACGCAACCAAGTGTGGTCACTAGTCAAGAGGCCGTCCATCGAGCACAACATCATTGGAACAAAATGGATTTTCAAGAACAAGCAAGATGAAAATGGTGTCATCATCCGCAACAAGGCAAGGTTAGTGGCACAAGGGTACTCACAAGTTGAAGGTTTGGACTTTGGTGAGACCTTTGCCCCCGTTGCCCATCTTGAATCCATTCGCATTTTACTTGCTTATGCCGCTTCCAATGGTTTTACATTACATCAAATGGATGTGAAGAGTGCTTTCCTTAACGGTACTCTACAAGAAGTATATGTGTCACAACCACCCGGGTTCGTTGATCCCTTTCACAAAGACTATGTGTATAAACTTCATAAGGCTTTGTATGGCCTCAAACAAGCACCTCGTGCTTGGTATGATCATTTGAAGAAGTTTTTACTCAATGATGGTTTTGTTAGAGGGGTGATCGATCCCACTCTTTTTACTAAGAGTGACAAGGGTGATTTGATTCTATGCCAAATCTATGTAGATGACATCATTTTTGGTTCTCCTAACATTCATTTGTGCAAGAAGTTTGCGGATTCAATGACCAAGAATTTTGAAATGTCACTCAATACGGATTTGAAGTTCTTTCTCGGATTTCAAATTCAACAATTTCAAGAAGGAATTTTCTTATCTCAAGCAAAGTACCTCAAGGATATTCTAGAAAAGTTTGGTATGTCTGACGCTAGTCCATGCAAGACACCCATGCCAACCAAAATCACTCTCACTGAAGACACAAATGGTACTCCTTTCGACCCATCTACTTACGGCTCTATGATTGGTTCATTGCTTTATCTTTGTGCATCTAGACCAGACATCATGTTCAGTGTATGCATGTGTGCTAGATTTCAAGCTTTCCCTAAGGAAAGTCATCATAAGGCGGTTAAGCATATTCTTAGATACCTTGTTCACACCCCAAAGTTGGGCCTCTGGTACCCCAAGGATGCTAAGTTTGATCTCATTGGGTACACGGATGCGGATTGGGCTGGAGACAAAGTGGATCATAAGTCCACATCCGGTGCATGCCAGTTTCTTGGACGATCCTTGGTGAGTTGGTCCTCAAAGAAACAAAATTGTATTGCTCTCTCTATCGCAGAAGCTGAATACATTGCTGCCGCTAGTTGTGCAACTCAGTTGTTATGGATGAGGCAAACTTTGAAGGATTACGGTATCACCTATAGAAATGTGCCTCTTCTGTGTGATAATGAAAGTGCCATCAATATTGCTGAGAACCCCAAAGATCATCTCCGCACCAAACACATTGATATTAGGTATCATTTCTTGAGAGATCATGTTGAAAAGGGTGATATTCACATTGATCACATTGGTACAGATTTTCAACTAGCAGATATCTTCACCAAACCTCTAGATGAAGCAAGGTTCTGTCGACTTAGCCGTGAACTTGGTATCTTGGAGCTTGACAACATTATGTGAAATCTAGTACCCAGTCATGCATGAATCTAATGTCTTGTCATGATGTAGGCATATAATTAGGGGGAGACATTCAATTCATGAATGTTCTCGCCCTACTCAATTCATAAAAAGAACCAACACTCTCAAAGTATCCATGGGTCTAGACCTATGGTGCTTTAACATGATGGAGTAGTGACTATGCATTCAAAGTTCAAGTCTTTCTGTGTCATGTCATGTCTACTCAGACATTGTGGCATTAGCCACCACTTGTAGTACATGGCTATGATTGAGTAAGGTAGGATATGAGTTACTACATAATAAGTTTTACTGTGAAAAAAAAAATTAAAAATCAAAAATGCCTTTCTCCTCATCATGATCAGCACCTGCATTCTTGCCTCCTGTCAAAACTTCAGGTGTCAGACGTCCGTAGGTTCCGGACGTCCGTGTGGTATTTCCCTGCCGGACGTCCATAAGCATCCGGACGTCCGTATATTCTTCGCTGATTTCTTCGACGAGGCTGGTGGCAGTGGTGTTCATGATGATGATGATGATGATGATGATGATGAGGATGATCTTTAATGCTGTTATGTCATTCCCCCTAGTTCTTTTCTTTGGATACTTGATGCCAAAGGGGGAGTAGGCTCCATATGCATGTTACTCTAGCTCATTATGTAATCGAACCTATGTTATGAGTAGTTTGTTGAACTATGTTATGAGTTTGTTGAATCTAAGATTTGGTGAATCTATATGAAGTGTAACTCTTGATTATCGTGG
Organism: Triticum aestivum; assembly: GCF_018294505.1. Classification (NCBI taxonomy): domain Eukaryota; kingdom Viridiplantae; phylum Streptophyta; class Magnoliopsida; order Poales; family Poaceae; genus Triticum; species Triticum aestivum. Next base: position 656,508,306 of record NC_057798.1, on the reverse strand, counting down.
CATCAGTTTGAGGGGGAGCCCTCATCATTTTTGTTTTAGTAGTATCTGTGGTATCACTTTGAGGGGGAGCTCGCTCGCTACTCATTCTTATTATGGTTATTGAGCACCACAACAAATACTTTCGATTACTATTATGAGTATGCATATGAGTTGTCATCAACTACCAAAAAGGGGGGGATTGAAAGTGCAATCATGCCCTTAATCATATTTTGATGTTGATGACAACACATATGCTCGGGACTAATCATGTTTATCAAGTATATCTCAGGATTATGTTCCAAAGACCGTGTGCATGGATCATGACTAGGGACAAAAGCATATAACTCAAGAATGGAGATACAAGATGTTGACTTCATTTATGGTTTGTTCTTGAGTATAGGGATCCCGCACTATTAAGAGGGGATCGATGGATCTGTGAAAAACTTGCTCAAAAGTTGCTATCTATATACCTTGCCTTCGGTCGTCCGGTGTTCTACGGACGTCCGGTCCTTCCTGATTGCCCGGACGTCCGGACACTTTCGGACGTCCGACACTTCCACAACAGAAACATTTTTACGGATGTCCGGAACCCTCCGGACGTCCGACACTTTCACATCAGAAGCATTCTTACGGATGTCCGGCCCCGCTCGGACGTCCGTACCCTATACACTGGATTGTGGGTCACACTTCTCACAGCGGCTGGTCGTCCGATGACTGTCGGACGTCCGGACCCATTTGGGCCTCCGGACGTCCGACGTTCTCCGAACGTCCGGCCATCCTGTACCCCAAACGGTCACTTTTTCCCACCACCTATATATACACCCTTCCCTTCCACGGGATGGGGTTGACCATTCACTTTGAGCCTCACAAGAACACTCCTCACCCTCTCTCTCATTCATCCACACTAAATCCTAGATTCCCAAGTGTTCTAGGAGCATTTGAGAGAAGTTCTCCAATCAAGTGATAGATCCACTTCTTCCCCTTCTTTGCACCAAAGGAATTCGTGACTTGAGCAAGTTTTGAGCATTTCCCCATCGTTCTTGTTACTCTTGGAGGTTGGAGACTCCTAGGCGGTAGGAGTCATTCGGAGAGGAATCGAACTTTGTGATTACCCTCGGAAAAGTTTGTGAGGGTTTGGAGACCACCCCAAGGTCTACCACTAGTGGTTGAGAAACGCCTCCGTGGTGTTGTCTCAAAGGGAGAATAGGGTGAGCCTTCGTGGCGTTGGTGTCCCTTCGTGGTAACATCCATCCCTCTAACGGTGACTAGCTTCCCTCCAAGGAAGTGAACATCGGCTTACATCCTCGTCTCCCGGAGTTGCGGTTATTCCTAACCTTAACTCTCTACTTGTGGTTACTTGTCTCTTTACACTTACATACATTATATTGTGCTTGCCTACTTACGTGGTTGTGTTATTTGTTTAGTACTTTGTGCTCACGTGCAATTGTTAGGCTCATCTTCATATTCCGCATTATTGCCTAAAAATTGCCAAGTAATAATCAAAATTTGTAATTGTACCTATTCACCCCCCTCTAGGTCCATCTCGATCCTTTCAACCCTCCGCTGGGAGAGCCGACAATCGTGCCGCTGCGGCAATCATGTTCTCCAAAGGATTAGAATAATGACCCGGCGGTACCGGTATATGCTGAGTCGGAGTAGTATGCTGACGAGGGGGGTCCGTCACACACGGTTGAACCGGCGTCCTAGCCCCGAGCGCCGCGGCCCGGTTTACCTTCAACGGGTTACTGGGTCCTGCCCCGGGTGTGCAGAAAAGGTTTCTAGGGTCATAAACCGTAGGCAAGCGAGACTGGTGCCTTCTCCTCATGATCTCATTTGATGTGTTTTGATCCATTGTAAGCTGAAAAGCCTCGGATTGAACCCACTGGGCCTGAACATCCAGAGCTGCCCGCTCCGCGGCCATCCTGACGTCCTCCGCCGCCAAGTCTTAATTTGAGACCTTGTTGTACTAGACTTAATTTGCATGCTATGTGTCGTGGAATTCTCACGACAGATGTCCTAGTGAAAGGACTTAGTTGTGGAGCCATCGCAACTAGGAAGCTTAAAGGGGTTAAAATGGGACAAAGGACACGGGCGTTTATACTGGTTCGGTCCCTTGCGGTGAAGGTAAAGGCCTAATCCAGTTTGAGGTGGTATTGCTATGTCTCGATTACCAGGGAGAGAAATCCGCTTAACCTAGTTCTCGATTTGATGTTACTTATTCTGAACCGCCGCCAGGTCATCCCTTTATATACAAAGGTGGACGCCCATCGGCTCACAGAGTCCCGGCCGGCTCATAATAGTGTCCGGCTCGGTGACTATCTATTCCTGCCTTACAATACAAGTCATATACCTATGGCGGTTTATCTCTACGGGCTTTAAGTCGCCTTTGGGCCTTGGGCCCTTAAGTGAACCGTCATCTTTAAGTGCCTTCTTGGGCTTCATATTATGAATCGCCTATAGGTATAACCCGGCCCCTCCTGGGCGGGTCATACCTAACAGTTATATCCCCAACACTATGTGTGGATGATTTGTGCTATTTTTTATCCGAACTTTGATGAATGTCGGATGGTTTGCATGAATTTTGTCTACTTTGTTAAAATGCAGTTTGAAATGTATGCGGCTAGCGTTGGATGGTTGCCTCACGCATCCGTATCCGCGGACCCCCCCCCCCCCCCCCCCGCATACACTATCCATGGCTGCCAAGCACTATGATTTTCAACAAATAAATAAAGGCCCATAGTTAGATAAATAAAGTACTCGCCCACTTTTTACTCTACCTAAGGCCAACTCCACAGCGCGACCCCAAACGGACATCCGTTTTGCCCGGATTCTGTCCGTTTGGGTAGGGCGATGGGGTCGTGTCCGGGCCTGTCCTGGGATGCGATGGCCATGCACCCAGCGCGCGGCCGCATCCTTTACCCCATCCTGTCCGCCTCTATTTTCAAACAACAACGTTTCAAATACCAGCGGCCGGACTAATTCACACCGGCGGCCCTAGTTCACGCCCGGCAACAAAGCCAGCGGCCTACACGTCCTCGCCGGCAACACAGCCAGTGGCCAGCAACATAGTCAGCCTACAGAATGAATAGTTTTGTTCGCCGGCAACACAGCCAGTGGTCGGTAACACAGCCAGCCTTCAAAATGAATTAGGTTCTCACCGGCACACAGCCAGCGGCCAAGCGGGTGGCACCCATGCTAGCCTCTAAAAAAGAACGGCCACGACTGATCAGACAACCTAGTTCAGGCTGTCAGCATCGGACATCTCCTTCTGCCTGGCCTCGAACCAGCTTCTCGTCTTGTCACTCATTATGGTCAAGTCCACGCTCATGATCGCAAGGGCCACCTCCTTCGCTTTGGTTGCAGCATTGGTGGTCTCGATGTCGAGTTGCCTCTGCCTGGCCTTGTCGTTCTCGGCCTCGATGTCGAGCTGCCTTTGCCGCGCCGCCTGCTCCATGTCGATCTTCCATCTCTTCACCGCCTCCTCCATCTCAAGCTTCTTCCTTTGAAGCTCTAGGTATTGCTTCATTTGCTCATCCTTGCTTTGCCGCTTCTTCTCATCCCTTACATCCTTCTGAGACATCATGCCATGCAACGTCTCATGCAAGGCCATGGATGAGGCATCACGTATGTCGTCCACCTTGGAGTTGGTCTTGCCCCTTGGCCTCTTCAATGCCTCACCATCTCCACCTCCGGCGAACTTGGCCGTCTTCTTTCCTCTCTTCCTTTGAAGCTCACGGTATCGATCCTTGAACTTAGGACAATTGTTGATGATCGTCCAACAATGCTTAAGAGTGAATGGCTTGTCATTGTGCGGGCCATGAATGCTTCCAAAGATTGAAATGCCTACACCACAAGATCAACAAGAATTGGACATGCAAACATGTACAAGGCCGAAGTCACTTGGTTGTAGCAAGGAAAGGACTAGGATGAGGAGAACATAACATGTCCCCAATGCCGAGACCACTCATGGGTCGTGCTTCAACGCTCTCAAATGCGGCGCAATATTTGTTGCACTCTTGTTGGATGAACAACCACCTCTTTTGAATCGAGGTGATGCCACGGTTGCTTGTGATTTGGTAGGGCTCAAACATCTTGTGTTCATGGAAAGTTTTGTGGACTCTCGTCCAAAAAACTAGGCCCTTTTGTTGTGCGCCCGTCCTCGGATCTTGGCCAATCTCCACCCAACATTGCCAAATCAACTTGTCCTCATCTTGTGTATATGAACCCGTGCAAATGCTCTTCCTCCTATTTTGTGCTTCCGCTCTTTGGGTGAGCTCGTCGATGAACAATGGCTCGCCACTAATATCAATGTCATTGCCTTCTTCTTCATCACCATCCCCTTCGACATAGATGTCATCGTCCTCATGCCACGAGTCACCATGGTCGTAGTCAGCATGGTCGTCGGCCTCTTCATCGGCAGTGAACTGGCCACGGCCATCCTGACTTTGGGTCTCATCGGGGTCGTAGACAGGGACATGCCCAACCTCATAAATCACTTCCTCCATGAACTGGTCGTAGTAGGGGTCGTCGACCGGTGGCGTTGGTGTTGGCATTCCGTCGAACAAGACGCGGGGGGACGGCATGGTGCCCGTAAACGGCGGTCCTGCTTGCTTTCTTTGCATCTCGACGGCCGGCCGACCACCGCTGCTGGACCCAGGGGTGACGTTGAGGTCGATGACGGCCGCCGGGCGCGAGGTGGACGGCGTGACCACGCACACGTCCGGCGACCCCGAGAAACGGGTCTGTCCGTCGTCCCTTGGCGGGGGGAAGCCGGGCGACATTGGCATGGTCCGCGACGTTGGTGACTGGCAGTGCGAAGGCCGGGTGACCGACGAGCCTGTGCTCGCCAGACCGACGGCCGCTCCAGAGAAACCGGCCGGACGACAAATGCCCATCATGAGGAGGACGTGCGCTTTGTTGACGATGGCCTCCTTCTCCTTGACCTCGCCTTGCGCCGCGGGGCCTCAATCGCAGCGCGGTTGGCGGCGACCTTAGCCGCGGCGATGTTGTCCTTGGCGACCGCCCTGCGGCTCCTCCTCTTCGCCGATTCCGCGTCCAACCTGGCGATCTCCTGAGGCGTGCACTCCGACCGCAGCTTCCTTGGCGCCTTGGCCTTATTCTTCTTGGCCATCCGGGGCGGGACGACGGCCGGCCCGCCGGAGTTCGGCTGGGCGTCGGTCATGGACGGGGGAGGGAGGGGGACGGCGGGACGTTGGAGGGTTTAGGGGGAAATGGCACCAAACTGGGCGTGGGGGGTTTTGCTTTGTGTCACCGACAGGCAGGCCAGGGGCGGACGAGCGCGCGCGTCCTGCCCGTCCGTGCGCTGTCCGTTTCGCCCCAAAATCGGCGCAAACTTGGGTCGGGATGGTCGAAAGCGGACACAAAACGGACAAATGTCCGTTTGCTCCCGCGCGCTGGGCCGCCCGGTTTGTCCTTTTTACCCCAAACAGACGGGGCCGAACAGGATGGTGTCGCGCGGTGAAGTTGGCCTAAACATCAATTGCGTGGTCGTTGGTGTCTACAATGAGCTGTTTCGTCCATTCAGAAAAAAAACACACACACATGATGCAAGCGCATGTTCTTTCATGAACCAAGCGGATGAGCACAGAGCGTTGAAATGTTTTTCTTATGGAGCAAGTGCAACATCTTTTGATCCGCAAGAAAGTAGTCCAAAAAGTATTGTTATTCACGCCACCTGTCCCACCATTTTCAAAAGATCAGCACAATAGGCATACAAATCAATAAATTGTTCTCCCGTGGAAGATATGGAAAATAATTCAACCCCTGATCACGCCGGAGATATGCCAGCTCTCGCAGCACAGACAGTCCGTCAACGGGCTAAACAAAGAGAAAGCGGAGGTGGTGGGAAAGTTCTCATCGCCGGCGTCGACATGGCTCAACCAAATATTATTAATATAATCAACAAAAGAAAGAAATATTAAATATAGACAATATCATATCCCCAACGCGGTAGTGCTGCTAGGGGAGAGGAAATAATGGTGCTTTTTTATCATGGCCAACTTTGTTTTGGTGTAGAATAGAAACGCACGCATCATTATAGCCAGGACGTCCGTCGCCCATCCATCCCCATAGTTGACTTTGAAGCCAAGACACAGCACACATACGCATATGATATTTTCTCTCTATCTGCCTGCCTGCTTGTGATGCGAGCAATAACGGCTTAAAGAAAACCCATTTATTCTTATCCCCAAAGTCCACTATCTCGTGGGTCCTGGCCAAGAAGATGTCATTATCACACCGCATTGGGTCTTTTTCGAAACAAGCCCCCCTAACTTCTATGCCATCACACCCACAAGTCCCCCATAACAGTAAACAACTAATCACTGTACCCTGTACAGTATACATAAACCGCCATAAATATTGGAAGTAAAATCTACAATCAAATCAATCATATAGAGTAGTTATATTTTGTGCGACCTTCAGTTCGTTAGCTGCATTTTTTGACAACAGTGTGAAACTACACTGGTCTTCAGATCCAACAGTGGGATTAGACCGTTCATTCATGTAAAAAATGTGAAGCTGACACTTTATAAAGAAGGACCAGTGGGGTCATATCTCCAATTCAGATTGAATTCAGGGAGCTATACCGAAAAGCAACCACCATCATTGACTCGCATCTTCTCCCCTCACCCCGTTTCCACCTATAAAGGCAGCCATGGCCTCCGTCCAGACCTCCAACTCCCAACCAAACCGAGAGCGCAACCAAGACAGCGAGCCAAGATCTGCAGAGCCACAGGCGACCACACACCGGCGACCATGGCCGTGGACCTCATGGGCTGCTACACCCCTCGCCGCGCCGACGACCAGCTCGCCATCCAGGAGGCCGCCACCGCCGGCCTCCGCAGCCTGGAGCTCCTGGTCTCCTCCCTCTCCGGCGCGGCGCCGTCCAAGGCGCCCCAGCAGCACCCGCAGCAGCCGTTCGGCGAGATCGCCGACCAGGCCGTCTCCAAGTTCCGCAAGGTGATCTCCATCCTCGACCGCACCGGTCACGCCCGCTTCCGCCGCGGCCCCGTCCAGTCGGCGCCGCCGCCGCCGCCTCCTCCAGCACCGGTCGCTCCACCTCCTCCCCCACCTTTGACCGTCGTGGCGCCGGTGTCGGTGGCCGCCCCGCTCCCGCAGCCGCAGAGCCTGACGCTGGACTTCACCAAGCCGAACCTGACCATGTCGGGCGCGACGTCCGTGACATCCACGTCCTTCTTCTCTTCGGTGACCGCCGGCGAGGGCAGCGTGTCCAAGGGCCGGAGCCTGGTCTCCGCCGGCAAGCCGCCGCTGTCCGGGCACAAGAGAAAGCCCTGCGCCGGCGCGCACTCCGAGGCCAACACCACCGGCAGCCGATGCCACTGCTCCAAGAGAAGGAAGAACCGCGTGAAGACGACGGTGAGGGTGCCGGCGGTGAGCGCGAAGATCGCCGACATCCCGCCGGACGAGTACTCGTGGAGGAAGTACGGCCAGAAGCCCATCAAGGGATCCCCTTACCCACGGTAAATTTCTTTCCTCACCGATCCAACCTCAACAGAATAAACAAGATTTTGATCAACAATAGTCATGATGTTTGCAATGATCTGACTTTGTTTGCTGTCTGGGTTTCAGGGGCTACTACAAGTGCAGCACAGTGCGAGGGTGCCCTGCCCGGAAGCACGTGGAGCGCGCCCTGGACGACCCGGCGATGCTGGTGGTGACTTACGAGGGCGAGCACCGCCACTCGCCGGGGCCGATGCCGATGCAGATGGCGCCGTCGCCGATGCCAATGCCGATGGGCGCTCCCGTAGCCGTAGCTAGTGTGTCCGCCGGCAACGGGCACGTCTGACTTAGTTAATTTTTTTCTTTCTTTCCCCTTTTGGTGGGGGTGCTTCGTTGGTTCTCAATCTGTCTGATGTCCGTGTAAAGAAGAAGAAAGATTGTAGAGAGACGGAGAGGGAAACTTAATGCCAGAGATTTTACTATCTCCAGACTCCAGTACTTATCATTTTATTTGTTCGTCAAACCTAGCAACTGCTACCACTCCGCACACCGGATCTGCAAATCGTTCACTTTGTTTGTTCTGTGTGCGGGGTGGATGGAGATATGTCGTTCCATGACTTCGAGTTGAGCGGTGTTCCGATGTGATAAGATTCAACGCCGCGGATCTGGGTGGGCGTGATGAAACTGCCATGTACGCGCGGTTACAGTTAATAAGGACGGACGGACGGACGACAAATGCTCCGACTTTGACCTCATAATCTCCATTGATTGCTACTGGTACTGGTACAATACAGTGCGCCAACTACAGTATAGAAAACTCGGGGGCGGCGGAGAAAAGAACAAGAAGTCATACGCGGCCCCGCTTAAACAAGCGCAATAATTGAATTGAATACTTTGTCGTGGGGCACCCTCCCCCTCTGTGCTGTGCAGAGGTCAAGGGTGGGCATCCGCACCGATTGATTTGTTTGCGCCATTATTATTGTTGTTTACTCTCTCTCTCCTCCGTCCTCTGTGGGCCCCTCCATCTGGGTGAGGAGAGGTGTGATGAGTGGTGGGTCCCACGCGATAGGCTCCCGGTCAAAGGAGGCGGGTGAGGGGTCACTTTCCGGCCTGCACCCCCGCAGTTGACCGCACCCTCCGGCCCATGCCCCGCATCCAATCTCATCTCGTCACGCAGCCCACCCAGCAGTGCAGTGAGAGAGAACACAGAGAGCGCGCAGGAGTGTTTCTCCTCCTCGATCCTCCCACCTCTTTTACTTTATTTATTTATCGTTGTTTATATTTTTTAAATTATCAAATGAAAGTAAGGGCTGCGGGTGGGCCCTGCGCCAGCACTAGTGCCAAAGGAGGGGTCGCTCCCGGCCATGGATGATGGATGGTGCTAGCTCAGCTCGCCGTTAGCATTTCGATTTCAACTCCTCGGTTTGCTCGCCCGTCGTCCCTCCTTTGTTGTTTTCTGCGGTCGAGCCAGTACCATCCGTTGACCCGCCCTGCCTTCGGTGCGGTGCGGTGCGGCGGAGTCTTTGCTTACGGGCTACGGCTGTCGAGTGTCGACTCTCCCCCGTCACGTCGCTTACACAAGTGCAACTCCTACTCGATCAACGTATCCAGCACTGCTCCTCTTGTGACAGTGTGAATCAAGCGACGGTTCAGCTAGTCAGTCAATCCGTGAAATTCTGTAGTATGGCACCTAATTGCAGCTGGATTTGTGATGCTTTGTTTACTTTACCCTACCAACTAGCTTAAGAAAAAGCTTGCAAGTTGTGTGTTTGTTTATAGCAGCCTCCTGCCTGTCTCCGTGAGCGCTGAGTATACTAATGATGATGACTCCACCAATGGTTAACTGGTGCCCACCACGAGTATTTATTTACCCGGCCACCCGGGGGTACCACAGTGTCGCATGGACTTGTGTACGCAACGCTACTGTTACAAGTCAATGGCCGGAGCCTCTAGCTATAGCTTGAGTAGTACTACTCCTCCTGGGTCCTGGCATACTTGCTGTGAGAGCTCAGAGCAGTTTGGCTTTGCTAATCTCCACCGGTCGTAAAGGTAAAACCATTGCTGTTACTTTTATTCTAAGCGAGCGAGCCATGCTTGGTGGCCGGTGGAAGAGAAGAAAGCAGAGCTGGACAGACAACTGGGACATTCTTTGCATCTTCCCTGCTTTTGGCCTAACCCACTGTCAAACCCCCCTTTGTTTAATCACACTCCTCCTCCATTAAACAATGCGTTAATCCCTGGCTGAGTTAGTCCCCTTCCCAGATCGGATCAACCAATGCGATATTATATACGCCTTAAACAAACGCAATGCAGGGGTTCCCATCCATGCTAATCCCGCCGGGTGAGCTGTCCAAGTGGACTTTTGTTTCATCATCGTGGGCTTGGTGCGACCTAAAGATACACTAGAGTGAGGGTAATCATCTCATCTCTCCTTTTCAATTAGTATTGCAAGCTTAATAGGATGGCATGTAGCAGTAGTTGTTAGGTCTGATGCCACATCTGGGATCTACCCCGGAACATCAGTACTGCTGCATGCTCGACTTTTTCCTCCTTGTTTGGTGATGCTCTTTCTGGGTTGTCTGATCACTGATCACGGCCCTTATCTCTGGTCCAGAGCAGTCAGCGTGAGTCACCACCATGTACTGCAGCTAACATGTGAGTGGCCGTGGTGGTACTAGTCTGATCTGGTCCTTTGTTTTTGTAAGTGCATCAATTGGGCTGTTTGCGAGGTCATAATAGCACGATCAGGTTATCTACAACTGGTTGCGTTAAGGGCATGTACAATGGTTGATAAAATAGTTTTATCTTAAGTCTTGCATTTAATTTAGGGGCTTCTTTGGATCACAGGATTTGCAAAACAAAGGAATAGGAAAAATGGAGGATTTGATTGCCATGACATAGCCAATCCTGTGGATTTTTTCCAGAGGTCAGACCTCATGTGTAAATTCCTTTGAAATCAGCACCTTGGAGACCCAATCCTGAGGAATTTTAATGGCCCAATCCTTTGATCCAAATGCGTTTCATAGGAAACAATCCTGAGGATTGATATCCCATGAAAATCCTGTGAAAATCCTCCAATCCAAAGAAGGCCTAAATATGATAAAAAAAAAGAGTCTACAATGGGTCATCTCTTAGCCTTATCTTCAATAATTAGTCATTCCTAAAAATGTGGTGAGACATACTGATCTAAGAGATCATCTTTTGTCTTCTCTTAAATAAGAGAAGACAAGCCTTTTCTTACGAGTTCTCTTTCCTTCACCTCATCATTTATCCTACGTGTCACTCCTAAGATAGCACCATTGTACATGCCCTAAAGGGGTGTTTGGTTCCAGGAACTTTTTTATGTTGGGACTAGAAAAAGTCCCTAGCAAACCAAAAGGGTGGGGCTTTTTTGGGACTTTTTGCTAAAAGTCCTTAGAAGCACCTCCTTGAAAGTCTTTTTCAAAAAATCCCAGGGACTAGAAAAAGTCCTAGGATTAGAAAACCAAACACCACCTAAACTCCGATAGGTCATGAACCATGGTGGCATATGCATGAACTACGGTAGCATATGGATACGATTGCCCCATGAGCCTCACCAAATAATAAAGACTCTCACTACACGTACATCTCTACCTTCAACTTCAACCTTTTCAGTTTTATGCAGTGGATCACATTTTTCCCAAGCATCCGCTTTCTGCAGAGGATCCCGCTGCTTCATCTGAAACTTTTTTTGCTGACATCCAATCCTACATGACGTATGAGGCATCACCCTGGGGCTATGCATTGGCCATGCCCTTATACGCCGGTTAGAAAATTCGACCCAGACGAACGCCTTAAACCATCCTCGAACACTCGGGTTTACCGACACTCCTCATATCCAGCTCAAATATGGGGAGGCCCGGGCGCGTACGCCACGTCGGACTAGGCCCATGCTTGCCCACCCGACGACACATATACTCTTCCACACCCCCTTCCTGGACCAAACTCCAGCAATTGCACTCCACTCCCCTCCACTCCACTCTGCCACCCAAGGCCCCGTCCGACGATCTCCGGCTTTCTTCGGCATGGGCAGCGGATCCGACGATGACTAGTAGAGATCCGTCGACTGTGGCGTCGTCCCGTGCAGTTTGGAGGAGGCAATGGCCGTCTGCATTGCATGCCACCGCTCCCAGGAGGATAGCGCTCGACCAATAGCGGGCTCTATTTGGCGCGAGTCGATTGCGTTGGCGCATCAGGAGCTTAGATCCTCCGGGGCTAGATCATCGCGGTCCTCTTGGGAGCCTTCCAATTTTTCTTTCCCCATGACCGGCCTGCTGGAGTATGAGTCCTACCGGGACCGGTGTGCCGTCGTGAAAAGGAGAGGATGAGGGCGACCGAGGCTGCCTCGTTGCCGACATGGCGGCTGATGCGGCAGCGCGAGCGGCTGCAGAGAAGGAAGCCATCCGCACTCACATTGTAAAGAAGCGGCAAAGAAGGAACACACGCGCCCTCGCCAAGAGCAAAATCGGGCGGGCCGTGTC
>NC_057798.1:656492207-656496114 GCF_018294505.1 Triticum aestivum | reverse complement strand
CGACGGGTCGGACAACTCCGTCAACAAGCAGATCTGGCTCGATCCCTACCGCGTGTTTGACCGCTACTTCCGCGAGAAAGACGACAAGGATGCCGAAAAAGGTAAAGGCAGCCATGGATGGTCTTCTCTATAGCTAGCATGTATGTTTTTTTTTTGCGGGGAGCATGTAAGTTAAACATGCCAAATTTTGGGAGTCCCATGGACGATATGTATAATGCATCGTTTATGAAGTCGCAAGAGTTCGCATGGATTTGAGATATGCTAATTGAGGTGTGCGATGACGAGAAGGAAAATTTGAGGTGTATGCAGTGCCTACAGACACGCCCACGAATATTTGAGGGTCAGATTTGCCAAATCAGTGCTCTAAATCATGGAAGGAAAGACCCCGGTGATGAAAGAAAGAGGATAATTCCTCGGAGTGGAGGCGGAATTGTTAAAAGCCGGGGGCAGCCAGAATATTTTGACTTTTGTTGGTCATCTCTCCATTGAGACGCCTTTAATTAGTAGCGCATTTCCGTCGGTCTTCGAAGTTAAGCTCCACCCACGGGACTCTGATTGGCTACCGGTTGCGCTAATTGCCTAGCTAGGGCCACATGATTTGACTAATCGCCATGGTTATCTTATGTGGTACCTAGCTAAGGAAGACCTATATATATGGTTGCTCGGCGACTTGTTCGTTCATTTCTAGAATCAAATATAGCGCCTTGATGGGGTGCCAACAATTGGACCGAAGGGAGTTGATTTCCGCCCGAATAGAATAGTAGGAGCACTAACAGTATAGTATAGGAGTACTACTGTGTTTGGGATCATCATGAGAAGGGGACAGATCGCAATGTTTAACGAGTTTATTTGTGAAAAAGAATATGAAAAATGGGTCGTCAGACAAGTTGCGGAGGGTGGCGCCCCCACCCCCCAGCAAGTTGTGCGTTGTTTAGCGTTTGTTCGCTCGCCATGTTCTCTATTCGGGGATTCGGATCTGCGAGGTCAAACTGCGCACAGACGTAGGTAGGTCCTGTCTTTGTTCGCTGCTACACACACGACAAATCTGAACGATTTTCAGACGACAGAGTACATCAAGCCGTCCATGCATAGACCAAACACTGGATAGCACCGTTAATTCCTCCGTCGTCCAAAGTTCGTGCGGTGAAGTATCGTCCGCATAGTAGTTTCGTTTCTTTTTTCCTCTTTCAGTGTGTGCATGGGTAACTGCTCCATTGACAATCGGACGTTCAGTGGATGTCAAAGACCGGATGGCGCTCCATTTGCAAAATTTGTGCGCGTTCGGTTAAATCGGAGGGTCAAAAGCTACGCCTGCCTCGGTGTACTAGCAGACACTTTACGCGTGCTGAGCGCGTCCGCTTTTTTCTGTACTGTCCCTTGACTCGGCGCGGTCCGCCGGCACTGCGTGCCCATCATCGTGCGAAGCAAATTCTCAGCAACGAACGAGGCAGCATGCATGCACTCGGGACGGCATGACGTGACAGAGGCGCGGAACAAATCCTCGGAACCGCGCGGGCGCGAGACGGCGGACAGAACCGCACGGCACATGAGACGCCACCCGTGGCGCTTGCGACGGCGTCCCGCGAGGAGGCGGTCCTGGAACGAGACGGCAGAAGCAACGGCATGATCGATGGGTCACCGGTCAAGGAAGGAAGGCCTCACGGGGTCCGTGCTCCTCCGGCGGGACTGTGCGAAGTCCCAGGAGAATCGTAGCCAATTCCAACGTCGCCCCGCTACGAGATTTCTTCCCCTAGCTCCCTGTTTTCTGCTGCGGCTGGCAGCAAGAATAACGGTAGTTCCTATTTGGCAGCAAGAATAACGGCAGTTCCGATTTGCCGCTCTGTGTTTTGTCATTTCAGGATCTCTGTGCGGCAAACTGTGGACCTATCGCATGGGTCGCGAACAACGGGCTCAACTGGGCCAGCCCCGTTAATGTTTTACAGCTGTCGGTTTTGAAAACTTCTAAGAGGTTCCTGATGGTTTCTATTTACAGATTTACTCCCTCATTTCCGGTTTATAAGACTCAATTCAAAAATTTCACCAACCAAGGTAGATGGTGAGTGGTGGAATACCTTTTAGAGTTTGCAAAAGCACCCAAATTAATGCTCTTGTTTTTCTCAAAAAAATATGTTTACCAATGCATTAATTGCTATGCATACATGCATAAATTACATGCATTGGTCAATTTTTTCTTAATACTTGCATGCAATGATTTAATGCACCTTGAAATCTGAACATGTGATGGGAAACAACCAAATTGAGCCTTATAAAATGAAAAAACTAAAATTTTGAGATAAGCCCTATAAACCGGAAAGGAGGGAGTATTTCGTTTCTCTTCGGCCTTTTGTTCAAAAATTAAAAAAATTTCATTTTTATTAAAAAAAGTCTAAAAGTATGAAAAAAATGAACTATTCAAAAAATATTTATCTTTTTAATAGTTTTTCGTTTTTCAGAAAATATTCCCAAATCTGAAGAAATAATCAAAATTTGAAAAGCATACTGACTTTTCATTAAAAAATCTAAAATTTTCAACTCATGTTAGTCTTTTTTTTAAAAGCACACACGTTTTCTTTTGACAACTAAATGAAAAAATAGACTAAAAACCAGACTGCTACAATAACCTGAACAACAAAAGTAATTTTTTTAATTGTTTGGATTGCTTACCACATGTGTCGGCTTGCGGCGCCGCAGATCCGGCCCATTTGAGGGCGCCCCCTGTGCGGTCGAGCCACAATTTGACACAAACAACCTCCTATTGTAGTATCTTCTAGGTTGTTTGTGATCGTGATTTTCAAAAATGTTCATTTTTTTTAAAATGATCATGATTTCAAAAAAATGTTCAGGAAATACTAAAATGTTTGCGGACTCAGAAACTGTTTTGCACTTCAAAAAATGTGCGTTTGAATATTTGTGAATTTATGTTTAGGAAATCATATATTATTCACAGATTCAAAAGTGTTTTTTATTTCAACAAAAATGTAAAAAAATCGTAAATGCTTGCAGATTCAGAAAATGGTTGTTATTTCAATTTTTTTTGGTAAATTCATATCATGTTCAAGATTTCAAATAAGTTCACAGTTTCATTTTTTTGGCGAATTTAATAATTTTCTGAGAAAAACTAATGACACAAAAGGAAAAAATGACAGACAATGGAAGGAAAAACGAAATAAAGATAAAAGAAATATGAGGAAAAATGACAAAACGGGTCGGCCCATAGAACACGGTAAGCGAGCTGGCGGTACACGGGGAATAGGATGCCAAATCCTATTCGGCGCCCTAAGCACCGGAAAATCCTATTCGCAGCTCGTTGCGTCGAACCATCGACTCAATGCACGGGCCTAGCACGACAATGGGGGATCTGGGCCGACCCACTTAAAGCATGACCATAGTGGGAGCCACGCTGTGTTTGGGAACCATGTGCATGCCAAAATACAAGGGTGGTCTAGGTTTTTGGGATATGGAAACTTTTTAACCTCGCTCTGCTAGCATGTCAGGCGTGGAGGATCCTTCACGAGCCAGCAACCCTCAGTGCCCAGATACTTAAATCAGTATATTTCCCCTCCTCATGTATCTTGTCCGCTGAGGTGGGAGGGAGGCCATCCCAAATGTGGAGATCCATTTGTTAAGGAAGAGATATTTTAAGAATTGGTCTAATTAAGAGGATAGGCGACGGACACGATACAAATATTTGGAATGACAACCGGTTGTCTAGGAATTTTAATATGCATCCTCTTACTCCTATATCAGCAAGGAAAACGTTTGGAGCCGGGGCACCGGCGGAACATTGGGCCGGTCTCCCAACTTCCCCGCGTCTCCTTCATCGCAGCTCCCCCACATCTCGCGCAGCTCGCCGGGACGCGCGCCGCCCTCTTCTTCTGCCCCCTCCTCCCCACCCCTTCCCCAGCCC
>NC_057798.1:656482153-656491974 GCF_018294505.1 Triticum aestivum | reverse complement strand
TTCCCTCCCCGCTCGAAGCTGCCATGGATCTGCACGGTGACCATTCCATCTCGCCGGCGACCGAGGGGCGGTGACCACGGGAGATGCTGCAACCGGGGCGACGGGGTGCTACCACGGCGACGCCTACCTCACATGCATCGGAGCTCCGCCTACCTCGCCGGAGCCATGTCAGACTACACCCCACGACGATTTTTTGATGAAACCGGTTGTAGCAAATTCAATCGCCGGCGGTAGCAAAAATCTACTACGGTTGCAGCAAAGCGGCGTCATCGTCACCGCGGGGTCGCAGCTGAGATAAGGAGTTTGAAGCTTTTTTCAATGCGGTTGTAACTTTTATAATTGTCGGTTGCAACTTTTCATTTTTCGTCCATGGCTTCGTTTCCACGGTTGAAACTTTTTTTATAGTCGGATGAAGCTTTTTTCATCGCTAGATGAAGCTTTTTCTGTCACCGGTTGTAACTTTTCGTCCATGGCTTTTGTTTCCACGGTTGAAACTTTTTTTATAGTCTGATGAAGCTTTTTTTCATCGCTAGATGAAGCTTTCTCTGTCACCGGTTGTAACTTTTCTTGGTCATCCATAGCTCCAGTCGTATACTGGTTGAAGCTTTTTTCGTAGCCGGTTGAAGCTTTTCCTATCGCTAGTTGTAGCTTTTTTCGTCGTAGGTTGCAGCACTGAGCATCTCCCTGGGCGCTCGATCTCTTTTGTTCGCAAGCGGGGGATGAGCGTCGGCGAGCACACCGGTGAGCACGTCGGTGAGCTCCGGTCGTTGCCACCGGAGCTGCAACGGTGGCCATGGAAGCTACAACCGCAGGGATGGGCTATTGCATGGGGGCGAAGCCGGTGAAGAGGACGGCCGCCGAGGACTACCGGCGACCAGGGCGGCCGGGAAAGACGGCCGGCGAGGACGGCGATCAGGGACGAGGAGGGCAGGCGAGGGAGGGGCGGCGACGAGGGGGAACGCGGGCAGCCGACGAGATGGGGTTCGCGAGAAGAAGACGACGCTCATTACGGGCTCGCGAGAGGAAGACGACGACCTGGTTGGATAAGGATCCAACGGCTCGGGACGGGCCGATCTGACGGCTAGGGTGCGACCGGCCGAAACGTTCGGCCGGCGCACCGGCGCCTAGCATCTCCCTATCAGCAAACCCCCAACACTTGTATTGAATCTGATATCCCATGTGACTATAACATGGAATGACGAAGCACTTGACTTGTATTTGCTCCCCATGGACGCTGAGATTGTGACGCAACCAGACTTCTATGTATGGCAGTATGAGAAGTCATGCTTTTTTCTGTTCGGTCTTGCTACAAGATGGTGGTAGAGACGAAGCACAGACGTGATGCTTGGTTAAGTGGACAGACTGAAAACTTGGACACAATGCAGCAGGAAAAGACCTGGAAGAAGTTGTGTGTGTGTGTGTGTGGGGGGGGGGGGGTGCAAGTGCTTGCCAAACTTCATATCTTTTCTTGGAGATTGGCTTGGGTGTCCGTGCCGACGGACCAAGAGCGTGCGAGGCGGCACATGATAGAGGATGCTACTTGTCCAATTTGTTTGGCGGCCTTGGACTCATGGAGGCATGCACTGCTTGATTGTAACATGGCCAAAAGTGTGTGGTGTTGGAAATATGCCCTAGAGGAAATAATAAAAGGGTTATTATTATATTTCCTTATTCATGATAATTGTCTTTTATTCATGCTATAACTGTATTATCCGGAAATCGTAATACACGTGTGAATACATAGACCATAACATGTCCCTAGTGAGCCTCTAGTTGACTAGCTCGTTGGTCAACAGATAGTCATGGTTTCCTGACTATGGACATTAGATGTCATTGACAACGGGATCACGTCATCAGGAGAATGACGTGATGGACAAGACCCAATCCTAAGCATAGCACAAGATCGTGTAGTTCGTTTTGCTAGAGCTTTTTCAATGTCAAGTATCTCTTCCTTAGACCATGAGATCGTGTAACTCCCGGATACCGTAAGAGTGCTTTGGGTGTACCAAACGTCACAACGTAACTGGGTGACTATAAAGGTGCACTACAGGTATCTCCAAAAGTGTCTGTTGGGTTGACACGGATCGAGACTGGGATTTGTCACTCCGTATGACGGAGAGGTATCTCTGGGCCCACTCGGTAATGCATCATCATAATGAGCTCAAAGTGACCAAGTGTTTGGTCACGGGATCATGCATTACGGTACGAGTAAAGTGACTTGCCGGTAACGAGACTGAACGAGGTATTGGGATACCGACGATCGAGTCTCGGGCATGTAACGTACCGATTGACAAAGGGAATTGTATTCGGGGTTGTTCGAATCCTCGACATCGTGGTTCATCCGATAAGATCATCGAGGAGCATGTGGGAACCAACATGGGTATCCAGATCCCGCTGTTGGTTATTGCCCGAGAGCCGTCTCGGTCATGTCTACGTGTCTCCCGAACCCGTAGGGTCTACACACTTAAGGTTCGGTGACGCTAGGGTTGTATGAATATGAGTATGCAGCATACCAAATGTTGTTCGGAGTCCCGGATGAGATCCCGGACGTCACTAGGAGTTCCGGAGGTAAAGAAAACTATATCGGAAGTGGCATTTCGGCCATCGGGAAAGTTTCGGGGTCACCCGGTATTGTACCGGGACCACCGGAAGGGTCCCGGGGGTCCACCGGGTGGGGCCACCCATCCCGGAGGGCCCCAAGGGCCGAAGTGAGGAGGGGAACCAGCCCTTAGTGGGATGGTGCGCCCCCCTTGGCCCACCCCTTGTGCCTAGGGTTGAAACCCTAGGGTGGGGGGGGGCGCCCCACTTGCCTTGGGGGGTACTCCACCCCCCTTGGCCGCCGCCCCCTTGGGAGATTGGATCTCCCAGGGCCGGCGCCCCCCCTGGGGGCCTATATAAATGGAGGGGGGGAGGGGGGCAGCCGCACCCTGAAGTTCTGGCACCTCCCTCCCCCTGCTACACCTCTTCCTCCTCCGTCATGCGCTTGGCGAAGCCCTGCCGGAGTGCTGCTGTTCCACCACCACCACGCCGTTGTGCTGCTGCTGGAGCTATCATCATCAACCTCTCCTTCCCCCTTGCTGGATCAAGACGGAGGAGACGTTACACTGACCGTACGTGTGTTGAACGCGGAGGTGCCGTCCGTTCGGCGCTAGGATCTCCGGTGATAGGATCACGACGAGAACGACTACTTCAACCCCGTTCTTTTGAACGCTTCCGCGCGATCTACAAAGTGGTATGTAGATGCAATCTCTCTCCCATGACTCGTTGCTTAGATGAACTCATAGATGGATCTTGGTGAAACCGTAGGAAATTTTTTAATTTTCTGCAACGTTCCCCAACAGTGGCATCATGAGCTAGGTCTATGCGTAGTTCTCTATTGCACGAGTAGAACACAATTTTGTTGTGGGCGTAGATCTTGTCAACTTGCTTGCCGCTACTAGTCTTATCTTGCTTCAGCGGTATTGTGGGATGAAGCGGCCCAGACCAACCTTAGACGTACGCTTACGTGAGACCGGTTCCACCGACTGACATGCACTAGTTGCATAAGGTGGCTAGCGGGTGTCTGTCTCTCCCACTTTAGTTGGAGCGGATTCGATGAAAAGGGTCCTTATGAAGGGTAAATAGAAGTTGACAAGATCACGTTGTGGTTATTCGTAGGTAAGAAAATGTTCTTTCTAGAACCCAATTGCAGCCACGTAAAAGATGCAACAATAATTAGAGGACGTCTAACTTGTTTTTGCAGCAATTGTCATGTGATGTGATATGGCCAGAAGTTGTGATGAATGATGAATGATATATTTTGATGTATGAGATCATGTTCTTGTAATAGGAATCACGACTTGCATGTCGATGAGTATGACAACCGGCAGGAGCCATAGGAGTTGTCTTTATTTTTTGTATGACCTGCGTGTCATTGAAGAACGCCATGTAAATTACTTTACTTTATTGCTAAACGCGTTAGCCATAGAAGTAGAAGTAGTCGTTGGCGTGACAACTTCATGAGGACACAATGATGGAGATCATGGTGTCATGCCGGTGACGAAGATGATCATGGAGCCCCGAAGATGGAGATCGAAGGAGCTATATGATATTGGCCATATCATGTCACTACTATATAATTGCATGTGATGTTTATTATGTTTTATGCATCTTGTTTACTTAGAATGACGGTAGTAAATAAGATGATCCCTTATAATAATTTCAAGAAAGTGTTCCCCCTAACTATGCACCGTTGCTAAAGTTCGTCGTTTCGAAGCACCACGTGATGATCGGGTGTGATAGATCCTTACGTTCACATACAATGGGTGTAAGACAGATTTACACATGCAGAACACTTAGGGTTAACTTGACGAGCCTAGCATGTACAGACATGGCCTCAGAACACAAGAGACCGAAAGGTCGAACATGAGTCGTATAGAAGATACGATCAACATGGAGGTGTTCATCGATGATGACTAGTCCGTCTCACATGATGATCGGACACGGCCTAGTCGACTCGGATCGTGTAACACTTAGATGACTAGAGGGATGTCTAATCTGAGTGGGAGTTCATTAAATAATTTGATTAGATGAACTTAATTATCATGAACTTAGTCTAAAACCTTTGCAAATATGTCTTGTAGATCAAATGGCCGCCGCTCATGTCAACATGAACTTCAACGCGTTCCTAGAGAAAACCAAGCTGAAAGATGATGGCAGCAACTATACGGACTGGGTCCGAAACCTGAGGATCATCCTCATAGCTGCCAGGAAACAATATGTCCTAGAAGGACCGCTAGGTGATGCACCTGTCCCAGAGAACCAAGACATTATGAATGCTTGGCAGACTCGCGCTGATGATTACTCCCTTGTTTAGTGCGGCATGCTTTACAACTTAGAACCGGGGCTCCAAAAGCGTTTTGAGCAACACGGAGCATATGAGATGTTCGAGGAGCTGAAACTAGTTTTCCAAGCTCATGCCCGGGTCGAGAGATATGAAGTCTCCGACAAGTTCTATAGTTGTAAGATGGAGGAAAATAGTTCTGTCAGTGAGCATATACTCAAAATGTCTGGGTTGCACAACCGCCTGTCCCAGCTGGACATTAACCTCCCGGATGAGGCGGTCATTGACAGAATCCTTCAGTCGCTCCCACCAAGCTACAAGAGCTTTGTGATGAACTACAATATGCAGGGGATGGTGAAGACCATTCCTGAAGTATTTTCAATGCTGAAGTCAGCAGAGGTTGAAATCAAGAAAGAACATCAAGTGTTGATGGTCAATAAGACCACTAAGTTCAAGAAGGGCAAGGGTAAGAAGAACTTCAAGCAGGACGGCAAAGATGTTGCCGCGCCCGGTAAGCCAGTTGCCGGGAAGAAGTCAAAGAATGGACCCAAGCCTGAAACTGAGTGCTTTTATTGCAAGGGGAAGGGTCACTGGAAGCAGAATTGCCCCAAATACTTAGCAGACAAGAAGGCCGGCAACACTAAAGGTATATTTGATATACATGTAATTGATGTGTACCTTACCAGTACTCGTAGTAACTCATGGGTATTCGATACCGGTTCCGTTGCTCACATATGTAACTCACAGCAGGAGCTGCGGAATAAGCGGAGACTGGCGAAGGACGAGGTGACGATGCGTGTCGGGAATGGTTCCAAGGTCGATGTGATCGCCGTCGGCACGCTACCTCTACATTTGCCCACGGGATTAGTTTTAAACCTCAATAATTGTTATTTAGTGCCAAGTTTGAGCATGAACATTGTATCTGGATCTCGTTTGATACGAGATGGCTACTCATTTAAATCCGAGAATAATGGTTGTTCTATTTATATGAGAGATATGTTTTATGGTCATGCCCCGATGGTCAATGGTTTATTCTTAATGAATCTCGAGCGTAATGTTACACATATTCATAGTGTGAATACCAAAAGATGTAAAGTTGATAACGATAGTCCCACATACTTGTGGGACTGCCGCCTTGGTCACATTGGTGTCAAGCGCATGAAAAAGCTCCATTCTGATGGACTTTTAGAGTCTCTCGATTATGAATCATTTGACACATGCGAACCATGCCTCATGGGCAAAATGACCAAGACCCCGTTCTACGGAACAATGGTGCGAGCAACCAACTTTTTGGAAATCATACATACCGATGTGTGCGGTCCAATGAGCGTTGAGGCTCGCGGAGGATATCGTTATGTTCTCACTCTCACTGATGACTTGAGTAGATATGGATATGTCTACTTGATGAAACACAAGTCTGAGACCTTTGAAAAGTTCAAGGAATTTCAGAATGAAGTAGAGAATCAACGTGACCGAAAGATAAAATTCTTACGATCGTGGAGGAGAATATTTAAGTCACGAATTTGGTACACACTTAAGAAAATGTGGAATCGTTTCACAACTCACGCCGCCTGGAACACCTCAGCGTAACGGTGTGTCCGAACGTCGTAATCGCACTCTATTGGATATGGTGCGATCTATGATGTCTCTTACCGATTTACCGCTATCATTTTGGGGATACGCTCTAGAGACAGCTACATTCACTTTAAATAGGGCACCGTCTAAATCCGTCGAGACGACACCGTATGAATTATGGTTTGGGAAGAAACCTAAGCTGTCGTTTCTAAAAGTTTGGGGATGCGATGCTTATGTCAAGAAACTTCAACTTGAAAAGCTCGAACCCAAGTCGGAAAAATGCGTCTTCATAGGATACCCTAAAGAAACCATTGGGTATACCTTCTACTTAAGATCCGAGGGCAAGATCTTTGTTGCCAAGAACGGATCCTTTCTGGAAAAAGAGTTTCTCTCGAAAGAAGTAAGTGGGAGGAAAGTAGAACTCGATGAAGTACTACCTCTTGAACGGGATAGTAGTGCAGCTCAGGAAAATGTTCCTGTGATGCCTACACCAACTAAAGAGGAAAACAATGATGATGATCAAGGTACTTCGGATCAAGTTGCTACTGAACTTCGTAGGTCCACAAGGACATGTTCCGCACCAGAGTGGTACGGCAACCCTGTCTTGGAAATCATGTTGTTAGACAATGGTGAACCTTCGAACTATGAAGAAGCAATGGCGGGCCCAGATTCCAACAAATGGCTAGAAGCCATGAAATCCGAGATAGAATCCATGTATGAAAACAAAGTATGGACTTTGACTGACTTGCCCGATGATCGGCGAGCGATAGAAAACAAATGGATCTTTAAGAAGAAGACGGACACGGATGGTAATATCACCATCTATAAAGCTCGACTTGTCGCTAAGGGTTATCGACAGGTTCAAGGGATTGGCTACGATGAGAGTTTCTCTCCCGTAGCAAAGATTAAGTCCGTCCGAATCATGTTAGCAATTGCCGCATACTATGATTATGAGATATCGCAGATGGACGTCAAAACGGCATTCCTTAACGGGCATCTTAAGGAAGAACTGTATATGATGCAGCCGGAGGGTTTTGTCGATCCTAAGAATGCTAACAAAGTATGCAAGCTCCAGCGATCCATTTATGGGCTGGTGCAAGCATCTCGAAGTTGGAACATTCGCTTTGATGAGATGATCAAAGTGTTTGGGTTTACGCAGACTTATGGAGAAGCCTGCGTTTACAAGAAAGTGAGTGGGAGCTCTGTAGCATTTCTCATATTATATGTAGATGACATACTTTTGATGGGAAATGATATAGAATTCTTGGACAGCATTAAGGCCTACTTGAATAAGTGTTTTTCAATGAAGGACCTTGGAGAAGCTGCTTATATATTAGGCATCAAGATCTATAGAGATAGATCGAGACGCCTCATAGGTCTTTCACAAAGCACATACCTTGATAATATTTTGAAGAAGTTCAAAATGGATCAGTCCAAGAAAGGGTTCTTGCCTGTACTGCAAGGTGTGAGATTGAGCTCGGCTCAATGCCCGACCACGGCAGAAGATAAAGAAGAGATGAGCGTCATCCCCTATGCCTCAGCCATAGGATCTATTATGTATGCCATGCTGTGTACCAGACCTGATGTAAACCTTGTCATAAGTTTGGTAGGAAGGTACCAAAGTAATCCTGGCAAGGAACACTGGACAACGGTCAAGAATATCCTAAAGTACCTGAAAAGGACGAAGGACATGTTTCTCGTTTATGGAGGTGACGAAGAGCTCGTCGTAAAGGGTTATGTCGACGCTAGCTTCGACACAGATCTGGATGACTCTAAGTCACAAACCGGATACGTGTATATGTTGAATGGTGGAGCAGTAAGCTGGTGCAGCTGCAAGCAGAGCGTCGTGGCGGGATCTACATGTGAAGCGGAGTACATGGCAGCCTCGGAGGCAGCGCATGAAGCAATATGGGTGAAGGAGTTCATCACCGACCTAGGAGTCATACCCAATGCGTCGGGGCCGATCAAACTCTTCTGTGACAACACTGGAGCTATTGCCCTTGCCAAGGAGCCCAGGTTTCACAAGAAGACCAGGCACATCAAGCGTCGCTTCAACTCCATCCGTGAAAATGTTCAAGATTGAGACATAGATATTTGCAAAGTACACACGGATCTGAATGTCGCAGATCCGTTGACTAAACCTCTCTCGCGAGCAAAACATGATCAACACCAGAACTCTATGGGTGTTCGATTCATCACAATGTAACTGGATTATTGACTCTAGTGCAAGTAGGAGGCTGTTGGAAATATGCCCTAGAGGCAATAATAAAAGGGTTATTATTATATTTCCTTATTCATGATAATTGTCTTTTATTCATGCTATAACTGTATTATCCGGAAATCGTAATACACGTGTGAATACATAGACCATAACATGTCCCTAGTGAGCCTCTAGTTGACTAGCTCGTTGGTCAACAAATAGTCATGGTTTCCTGACTATGGACATTAGATGTCATTGACAACGGGATCACGTCATCAGGAGAATGACGTGATGGACAAGACCCAATCCTAAGCATAGCACAAGATCGTGTAGTTCGTTTTGCTAGAGCTTTTTCAATGTCAAGTATCTCTTCCTTAGACCATGAGATCGTGTAACTCCCGAATACCGTAAGAGTGCTTTGGGTGTACCAAACATCAAAATGTAACTGGGTGACTATAAAGGTGCACTACAGGTATCTCCAAAAGTGTCTGTTGGGTTGACACGGATCGAGACTGGGATTTGTCACTCCGTATGACGGAGAGGTATCTCTGGGCCCACTCGGTAATGCATCATCATAATGAGCTCAAAGTGACCAAGTGTTTGGTCACGGGATCATGCATTACGGTACGAGTAAAGTGACTTGCCGGTAACGAGACTGAACGAGGTATTGGGATACCGACGATCGAGTCTCGGGCATCTAACGTACCGATTGACAAAGGGAATTGTATACGGGGTTGTTCGAATCCTCGACATCGTGGTTCATCTGATGAGATCATCGAGGAGCATGTGGGAACCAACATGGGTATCCAGATCCCGCTGTTGGTTATTGCCCGAGAGCCGTCTCGGTCATGTCTACGTGTCTCCCGAACCCGTAGGGTCTACACACTTAAGGTTCGGTGAGGCTATGGTTGTATGAATATGAGTATGCAGCATACCGAATGTTGTTAGGAGTCCCGGATGAGATCCTGGACGTCACGAGGAGTTCCGGAATGGTCCGGAGGTAAAGAAAACTATATAGGAAGTGGTATTTCGTCCATCGGGAAAGTTTCGGGGTCACCCGGTATTGTACCGGGACCACCGGAAGGGTCCTGGGGGTCCACCGGGTGGGGCCACCCATCCCGGAGGGCCCCAAGGGCCAAAGTGAGGAGGGGAACCAGCCCTTAGTGGGCTGGTGTGCCCCCCTTGGCCCACCCCCTGCGCCTAGGGTTGAAATCCTAGGGTGGG
>NC_057798.1:656450121-656481832 GCF_018294505.1 Triticum aestivum | reverse complement strand
CCCCTTGGCCGCCGCCCCCTTGGGAGATTGGATCTCCCAGGGCCGGCGCCCCCCCTGGGGGCCTATATAAAGGGAGGGGGGAGGGGGGCAGCCGCACCCTGAAGTTCTGGTGCCTCCCTCCCCCTGCTACACCTCTTCCTCCTCCGTCACGCGCTTGGCGAAGCCCTGCCGGAGTGCTGCTGTTCCACCACCACCACGCCGTTGTACTGCTGCTGGAGCTATTATCATCAACCTCTCCTTCCCCCTTGCTGGGTCAATACGGAGGAGACGTTACGCTGACCGTACGTGTGTTGAACGCGGAGGTGCCGTTCGTTCGGCGCTAGGATCTCCGGTGATAGGATCACGACGAGAACGACTACTTCAACCCCGTTCTTTTGAACGCTTCCGCGCGATCTACAAAGTGGTATGTAGATGCAATCTCTCTCCCATGACTCTTTGCTTAGATGAACTCATAGATGGATCTTGGTGAAACCATAGGAAAAATTTTAATTTTCTGCAACGTTCCCCAACATGTGGTCCCTCCTAGATGACGATGCATAGCTACCGGTCTATGGCGACGAGACACCGAACCCTAAGCTTTGGCTTTTCAGTCTGTGTAACACATTGAGCAAGGATAATTTTGTCTCGGTCCTAGCTACATTATGGGCGATCTGGCGGGCGAGAAGGAAGGCCATCCACAAACATGAGTTCCAGAGTCCATTGTTGACACACATGTTCATTGAGTGGTACTTGCAGGAGTTGCAGGAACTTCCCAAGCGACATGGCAGACGCACATCAAGCGTGGCACCAAGCCCGCGAGACGCGTCATGGCTTCCCTGAGCTTGTGGGAGGTGAGCATAAATGTTGATGCGACAGTTGCTAAATCATCGAACACCGGCGCCGTTGGTGTGGTCTGTCGAAACAATCTTTGCGTTTTCTTGGGAGCATTCGCGGTTGTTTTCCAAGGTGTGGCAGATCTTGCTACCCTGGAGGCTTGTGCATGCAGAGAAGCACTTGCTCTTGCGGAGGATCTAGCCATCTCTAAAGCACGTATCACATCTGACTATCTGAGAGTCATTAACAATGAAGAGCCAGCGACATCTTGGTGAGTACTGCATGATCCTTAAAGATATCGACGATAGAAAGATGGGATTGCAGAGTTGCGAGTTTGTCCACGAGCATCGTGCAAGCAATGGTGAGGCGCATAAACTAGGTGGATCATCCACTACACTATGTATCGATCGCCATGTGTGGCTTAATGGTCCACTGGGGGGGGGGGGGTACAAGTGCCTGCCAAACTTCATATCTTTTCTTGGAGATTGGCTCGAGTGTCCGTGCTGACGGACCAAGAGCGTGTGAGGCGGCACATGATAGAGGATGCTACTTGTCCAATTTGTTTTGCGGCCTTGGACTCATGGAGGCATGTACTGCTTGATTGTAGCATGGCCAAAAGTGTATGGTCCCTCCTAGATGACGATGCATAGCTACCGGTCTATGGCGACGAGAAACCGAACCCTAAGCTTTGGCTTTTCAGTCTGTGTAACACATTGAGCAAGGATAATTTTGTCTCAGTCCTAGCTACGTTATGGGCGATCTGGGGGGCAAGAAGGAAGGCCATCCACAAACATGAGTTCCAGAGTCCATTGTTGACACACATGTTCATTGAGTGGTACTTGCAGGAGTTGCAGGAACTTCCCAAGCGACATGGCAGACGCACATCAAGCGTGGCACCAAGCCTGCGAGACGCGTCATGGCTTCCTTGAACTTGTGGGAGGTGAGCATAAATGTTGATGCGACAGTTGCTAAATCATCGAACACCGGCGCCGTTGGTGTGGTCTGTCGAAACAATCTTTGCGTTTTCTTGGGAGCATTCGCGGTTGTTTTCCAAGGTGTGGCAGAGTTGCTACCCTGGAGGCTTGTGCATGTAGAGAAGCACTTGCTCTTGCGGAGGATCTAGCCATCTCTAAAGCACGTATTGCATCTGACTGTCTGAGAGTCATTGCATCTGACTGTCTGAGAGTCATTAATAATGAAGAGCCAGCGACATCTTGGTGAGTACTGTATGATCCTTAAAGATATCGAAGATAGAAAGATGGGATTGCAGAGTTGCAGTTTGTCCACGAGCACCGTGCAAGCAATGGTGAGGTGCATAAACTAGGTGGATCGTCCACTACACTATGTATCGATCGCCATGTGTGGCTTAATGATCCACCGGATCACCTTTCTATCCCTTTAAACCTGAATGAATGAGATAAAGCATGGTGTTCTTCTAAAATAAAAACTTGTTTTGGGAACCTTCTAGATGGTTCCCAAAACTGTGTGTGTGTGTGGGGGGGGGGGGAGGTGCAAGTGCCTGCCAAACTTCATATCTTTTCTTGGAGATTGGCTCGGGTGTCCCTGCCGACGGACCAAGAGCGTGTGAGGCGGCACATGATAGAGAATGCTACTTGTCCAATTTGTTTGGCGGCCTTGGACTCATGGAGGCATGCACTGCTTGATTGTAACATGTCCAAAAGTGTGTGGTCCCTCCTAGATGATGATGCATAGCTACCGGTCTATGGCGACGAGACACCGAACCCTAAGCTTTGGCTTTTCAGTTTGTGTAACACATTGAGCAAGGATAATTTTGTCTCGGTCCTAGCTACGTTATGGGCGATCTGGGGGGCGAGAAGGAAGGCCATCCACAAACATGATTTCCAGAGTCCATTGTTGAGACACATGTTTATTGAGTGGTACTTGCAGGAGTTGCAGGAACTTCCCAAGCGACATGGCAGACGCACATCAAGCGTGGCACCAAGCCCGCGAGACGCGTCATGGCTTCCCAGAGCTTGTGGGAGGTGAGCATAAATGTTGATGCGACAGTTGCTAAATCATCAAACACCGGCGCCGTTGGTGTGGTTTGTCAAAACAATCTTTGCGTTTTCTTGGGAGCATTCGCGGTTGTTTTCCAAGGTGTGGCAGAGCTTGCTACCCCGGAGGCTTGTGCATGCAGAGAAGCACTTGCTCTTGCGGAGGATCTAGCCATCTCTAAAGCACGTATTGCATCTGACTGTCTGAGAGTCATTAACAATGATGATCTTGGTGAGTACTGCATGATCCTTAAAGATATCGACGATAGAAAGATGGGATTGCAGAGTTACGAGTTTGTCCACGAGCACCGTGCAAGCAATGGTGAGGTGCATAAACTAGGTGGATCGTCCACTACACTATGTATCGATCGCCATGTGTGGCTTAATGGTCCACTGGATCACCTTTCTATCCCTTTAAACCTGAATGAATGAGATAAAGCATGGTCTTCTTCTAAAATAAAAACTTGTTTTGGGAACCTTCTAGATGGTTCCCAAAACTGGGTTTTTCTGGTTTTTTTCTTCTACTCCAGAATGTTCAAAGAAGTTCTAAATTTGTTCGTGTTTTCAAAGAAGTCTGGTGTTTTAAATTTTGTTCATGTTTTAGAAAATTGTTCGGAATTTCAATTTTTTGTTCTCTTTTTTCTGTAATCTTCAGAATTCCAAAAGGTGTTCCATGTTTTCAAAGATTGTTTGTGTTTTCAAAACATTGTTCACATTTTCAAAATAAATTGGTATTTAGTAAATTGTTTTTATTTCATAAAACATTGAGTAATTATGAGTTACGCTGATGCGGTTTGTTCTTTAGAGCTGGCTCTACATACATAGCACAATCCATGTTGGGTATGTATGACTGCGGTGGGAGCATGATAGATACCTTTGAATTTGTGTTCGAATGAAGTTTTCAAAAGTATAATTTTCAGTAAAATAATATATGTATTATTGTTCTAATTTACGATCAAAGTTAAATCTCGAAAAATGTGGGCGCATTACTGATGTCTACTACACAACTTATTCTTGTAGACTCGTGTTGGGCCTCCAAGTGCAGAATTTTGTAGGACAGTGACAATTTTCCCTCAAGTGGATGATCTAAGGTTTATCAATCCGTGGGAGGTGTAGGATGAAGATGGTCTCTCTCAAACAATCCTGCAATCAAACACAAGAAATCTTTTGTGTCCTCGGCACACCCAATACAATGGTAAATTGTATAGGTGCACTAGTTCGACGAAGAGATGATGATACAAGTGTAGTATGGATAGTAGATATGGGTTTTTGGTAATTTGAAAATATAAAAACAACAAGGTAGCAAGTAGTAAAATGAAGCACAAACGGTATTGCAATGTTTGTAAACAAGGCCTAGGGTTCATACTTTCACTAGTGCAATCTCTCAATAGTGCTAACATAATTGAATCATATAACAATCCCTCAACGTGCGACAAAGAGTCACTCCAAAGTTCTTATCAAGCAGAGAACATAAGATGAAATTGTTTGTAGGGTACGAAACCACCTCAAAGTTATCCTTTCCGATCAATCTATTGAGCTATTCCTATAAGTGTCACAAACAGCCCTAGAGTTCCTACAAAAATAACACCATATGATACACATCAACCAACTCTAATGTCACCTAGATACTCCAACGTCACCATAAGTATCCATGAGTTGATTATTCGATATGCATCAAACAACTTCAGATTCATAATATTCAATCAAATACAAAGAACTTCAAAGAGTGCCACAAGATTTCTACCGGAGAAAGTAGGACGAAAACGTGCATCAACACCTATGCATAGATTACCCCAATGTCACCTCGGGAATCCACGAGTTGAGTGCCAAAACATACATCAAGTGAATCAATATAATACCCCATTGTCACCATGCACATTCATATGCAAGACATACATCAAGTGTCCTCAAATCCATAAAAATATTCAATCTAATAATAGCAAAACCTCAAAGGTAAAACTCAATTCATCACAAAAAGATAGAGAGGGAGAAACACCATACAATCCAACTATATTAAAAAAGCTCACGGTACATCAAGATCGTGCCAAATGAAGAACATGAGAGAGATATCAAACACATAGCTACTAGTACATACCCTCAGCATCGAGGGTGAACTACTCCCTCTGTTGGGGAACGTAGTAATAATTCAAAACAGATTCCTACGTGTCACCAAGATCAATCTAGGAGATGCTAACAACGAGAGAGAGGGAGTGCATCTTCATACCCTTGAAGATCAATAAGTGGAAGCATTACAAGAACGTGATTGATGGAGTCGTACTCGCGGCGATTCAAATCGCGGAAGATCCGATCCAAGCGCTGAACGGACGACGCCTCCGCGTTCAACACACGTACAACCTGGGGACGTCTCCTCCTTCTTGATCCAGCAAGGGGTAAGGAGGAGTTGAGGGAGAGCTCTGGCAGCACGACGGCGTGGTGGTGGAGCTCATGGTTCTCCAGCAGAGCTTTGCCAAGCTTCAACGAAGGAGGAGGAGGTGTGGGAGGGGGGAGGGCTGTGCCAGGGGAACGGTGCAGCTGCCCTACCACCCCCTCTATTTATAGGGTGAAGGGGAGAGGGGGCTGACCCCCTAGATGCATCTAGAGGGGTGGGGGCGGCCAAGGGGGGTGGCTTGCCCCCCAAGCAGGTGGGAGGCGCCCCCACCCCCTAGGGTTTCCAACCCTAGGCGCCTTGGGCCCTTGGGGGGGGGGGGCGCACCAGCCCACTAGGGGGCTGGTTCCCACCCATATTCATCACACTTGGTCTCCCGAAGCAGGTGGCCCACCCGGTGGACCACCGAACACCTTTCGGTGGTCCCGGTACAATACCGATAACCCCCGAAACCTTTCCGGCGACTGAAACCGGACTTCCCATATATTAATCTTCACCTCCGGACCATTCCAGAACTCCTCGTGACGTCTAAGATCTCATCCGGGACTCCAAACAACTTTCGGTAACCACATACAATTTCCCATTACAACTCTAGCATCACCGAACCTTAAGTGTGTAGACCCTACGGGTTCGGGAACCATGCAGACATGACCGAGACATCTCACCAACCAATAACCAATAGAGGGATCTGGATACTCATATTGGCTCCCACATGTTCTGTGATGATCTCATCGGATGAACCACAATGTCGGGGATTCAATCAATCTCGTATATAATTCCCTTTGTCCATCGGTATGTTACTTGCCCGAGATTCGATAATCGGTATCCCCGTACCTCGTTCAATCTCGTTACCGGCAAGTCTCTTTACTCGTTCCATAACGCTTCCCGTGGCTAACTCCTTAGTCACATTGAGCTCATTATGATGATGCATTACCGAGTGGGCCTAGAGATACCTCTCTGTCATACAGAGTGACAAATCCGAGTCTCGATTCGTGCCAACCCAACAGACACTTTCGGAGATACCTGTAGTGCACCTTTATGGTCACCCAGTTATGTTGTGACGTTTGATACACCCAAATCATTCCTACGACATCCGGGAGTTGCACAATCTCATGGTCTAAGGAAAGATACTTGACATCAAAAAGCTCTAGCAAACGAACTACACGATCTTGTGCTATGCTTAGGATTGGGTCTTGTCCATCACATCATTCTCCTAATGATGTGATCTCGTTATAAATGACATCCAATGTCCATTGTCAGGAAACCATAACCATCTATTGATCAACGAGCTAGTCAACTAGAGGCTCACTAGGGACATGTTGTGGTCTATGTATTCACACATGTATTATGGTTTCCGGTTAATACAATTATAGAATGAACAATATACAGTTATCATGAACAAGGAAATATAATAATAACCATTTTATTATTGCCTCTAGGGCATATTAACAACAGTCTCCCACTTGCACCAGAGTAAATAATCTAGTTACATTGTGATGAATCGAACACCCATAGAGTTTTGGTGTTGATCATGTTTTGCTCGTGGAAGAGGTTTAGTCAATGGATCTGCAACATCCAGATCCGTATGTACTTTACAAATATCTATGTCTCCATCTTGAATATATTCACGAATGGAGTTGAAGCGACGCTTGATGTGCTTGGTCTTCTTGTGAAACCTGGGCTCCTTGGCAATGGCAATAGCTCCAGCGTTGTCACAGAAGAGAGTCATCGGGCCCGACGCGTTGGGAATCACTTCTAGGTCGGTGATAAACTCCTTCATCGAGACTCCTTCCTGCGCTGCTTCCGAAGCAGCTATGTACTCCGCTTCACATGTAGATCCCGCCACGACGCTTTGCTTGCAACTGCAACAGCTGACTGCCCCACTAAGGGAGTCCTGGATTAAGGGATCCTCGGACGGCCAGACTATTAACATGGGCCGTACTGTTGGGCTATGAAGATACAAGATAGAAGACTTCATCCCATGTCTGGATGGGACTCTCCTTGGCATGGAAAGCAAGCTTGGCGATTCAGATATGTAGATTCCTTTCTCTGTAACCGACTTTGTACAACCCTAGTCCCCTCCGGAGTTTATATAAATCGGAGGTTTAGTCCGTAGAGGCAATTACAATCATAATCATATAGGCTAGACTTCTAGGGTTTTTGTAGCGCCCTCGATGCGGCTATATCTCCCACGTGTCGAAGCACAACTTAGAGGCATAACCGCATTGAAAGCAATGTCGCAAGTGAGGTAATCTTCGCACAACCCATGTAATACATAAAGGAATAGATACATAGTTGGCTTACAGTCGCCACTTCACACAATACATAAATAAACATCCATCATCCAGATTACACTCAAGGTCCGACTACGGAACCAAAATAAAAGAAGACTACCCCAAATGCTACACAGATCCCCGATCGTCCCGACTGGGCACCTCTACTGATCATCTGGAAACGATACATAGTAACGACCAAGGGCCTCATCAAATTCCCACTTCAG
The DNA here is from genome assembly GCF_018294505.1 of Triticum aestivum. Lineage (NCBI taxonomy): Eukaryota > Viridiplantae > Streptophyta > Magnoliopsida > Poales > Poaceae > Triticum > Triticum aestivum. Next base: position 656,474,118 of record NC_057798.1, on the reverse strand, counting down.
CTCGGTTGCGCCATCTGCACCAGTATCCTCGGCACCTGCATCTGTTTTGGTAGAATTTGTGAGTCACGAGGACTCAGCAATCTCACACCCGCGAGATCAAGACTGTTTAAGCTCATAGGTAGGAAAGGTGTAATATGGTGGAGCTGCGGCAAGCACTAAGCAAATATGGTGGCTAACATACGCAAGAGAGACCGAGAAGAGAAGCAACGCGTTGGTTGAGAAACTAGAAGTGATCAAGAAGTGATCCTGAAACTACTTACGTCAAGCATAACACAAACCGTGTTCACTTCCCGGACTCCGCCGAGAAGAGACCATCACGGTTACACACACAGTTGATGTATTTTAAAGAGGTCAAGTGTCAAGTTATCTACAACTGGACATTAACAAATTCCCATCTGCCTCATAACCGCGGGCACGGCTTTCGAAAAATTATATACCCTGCAGGGGTGTCCCAACTTAGCCCATCACAAGCTCTCACGGTTAACGAAGGAATAGACCTTCTCCCTGGAAGACCCGATCAGTCTCGGAATCCCGGTTCGCAAAACATTTCGACAATGGTAAAACAAGACCAGCAAAGCCGCCCGATGCACCGACAAATCCCGATAGGAGCTGCACATATCTCGTTCTCAGGGCAACACCGGATGAGACTAGCTACGAGTAAAACCAGCCCTCAAGTTTCCCCAAGGTGGCCCTGCAGGCAGCTCATTTTGGACCAACACTCGAAGGAGCACTGGCCCGGGGGGGGGGGTGTTGGGGAACGTTGCAGAAAAGAAAAAATTTCCTACTCGTTTCACCAAGATCATCTAGGAGTTCATCTAGAAATGAGTGATTAGATGCATCTACATACCTTTGTAGATCGCGAGCGGAAGCGTTCAAAAGAACGGTGATGATGTAGTCGTACTCGACGTGATCCAAATCACCGATGACCAGCGCCGAACGGACGGCACCTCCGCGTTCAACACACGTACGGAACAGCCACGTCTCCTCCTTCTTGATCCAGCAAGGGAGGGAGGAGAGGTTGAGGGAGATGGCACCAGCAGCAGCACGACGGCGTGGTGTTGATGGAGCTGCAGTACTCCGGCAGAGCTTCGCTAAGCACTATGGAGGTGGAGGAGGTGTTGGAGAGGGAGAAGGAGGCAACCAAAGGCCAAGGCGTTCAGGTATGAAGTCCCTCCTCTCCCCCACTATATATAGGAGGGCCAAGGGGGGGTGGCCGGCCCTAGGAGATCCAATCTCCTAGGGGGTGCGGCGGCCAAGGGGGGTTTCCCTCCCCCCCAAGGCACCTAGGAGGTGCCTTCCCCTCCTAGGACTCTTCCCCTTTCAAACCCTAGGCGCATGGGCCTATGTGGGGCTGGTGCCCTTGGCCCATTAGGCCAAGGCGCACCCCCTACAGCCCATGTGGCCCCCCCGGGACAGGTGGACCCACCCGGTGGACCCCCGGGACCCTTCCGGTGGTCCCGGTACAATACCGTTAACCCCGAAACTTGTCCCGATGCCCGAAACAGGACTTCCCATATATAAATCTTTACCTCCGGACCATTCCGGAACTCCTCGTGACGTCCGGGATCTCATCCGGGACTCCGAACAACATTCGGGTTACTGCATATACATATCCCTACAACCCTAGCGTAACTTAACCTTAAGTGTGTAGACCCTACGGGTTCGGGAGACAAGCAGACATGACCGAGACGACTCTCCGGTCAATAACCAACAGCGGGATCTGGATACCCATGCTGGCTCCCACATGCTCCACGATGATCTCATCGGATGAACCACGATGTCGAGGATTCTATCAACCCCGTACGCTATTCCCTTTGTCTATCGATATGTTACTTGCCCGAGATTCGATCGTCGGTATCCCAATACCTCGTTCAATCTCGTTACCGGCAAGTCACTTTACTCGTACCGCAATGCATGATCCCGTGACCAGACACTTGGTCACTCTGAGCTCATTTTGATGATGCATTACCGAGTGGGCCCAGTGATACCTCTCCGTCATACGGAGTGACAAATCCCAGTCTTGATCCATGTCACCCAACAGACACTTTCGGAGATACCCGTAGTCTACCTTTATAGTCACCCAGTTACGTTGTGACGTTTGGCATACCCAAAGCACTCCTACGGTATCCGGGAGTTACACGATCTCATGGTCTAAGGAAAAGATACTTGACATTGGAAAACTCTAGCAAATGAACTATACGATCTTGTGCTATGTTTAGGATTGGGTCTTGTCCATCACATCATTCTCCTAATGATGTGATCTCGTTATCAATGACATCCAGTGTCCATAGTCAGGAAACCATGACTATCTGTTGATCAACGAGCTAGTCAACTAGAGGCTCACTAGGGACATGTTGATGTCTGTTATTCACACATGTATTACGATTTCCGGATAACACAATTATAGCATGAATAAAGACAATTATCATGAACAAGGAAATATAATAATAATGCTTTTATTATTGCCTCTAGGGCATATTTCCAACAGTCTCCCACTTGCACTAGAGTCAATAATCTAGTTACATTGTGATGAATCGAACACCCATGGAATTCTGGTGCTGATCATGTTTTGCTCTAGGGAGAGGTTTAGTCAACGGATCTGCTACATTCAGGTCCGTATGTACTTTACAAATCTCTATGTCTCCATCTTGAACATTTTCACGAATGGAGTTGAAGCGACGCTTGATGTGCCTTGTCTTCTTGTGAAACCTGGGCTCCTTGGCAAGTGCAATAGCTCCAGTGTTGTCACAGAAGAGCTTGATCGGCCCCGACGCATTGGGTATGACTCCTAGGTCGGTGATGAACTCCTTCACCCATATTGCTTCATGTGCTGCCTCCGAGGCTGCCATGTACTCCGCTTCACATGTAGATCCCGCCACGACGCTTTGCTTGCAACTGCACCAGCTTACTGCCCCACCATTCAAAATATACACGTATCCGGTTTGTGACTTAGAGTCATCCAGATCTGTGTCGAAGCTAGCGTCGACGTAACCCTTTACGATGAGCTCTTCGTCACCTCCATAAACGAGAAACATTTCCTTAGTCCTTTTCAGGTACTTCAGGATATTCTTGACCGCTGTCCAGTGTTCCTTGCCGGGATTACTTTGGTACCTTCCTACCAAACTTACGGCAAGGTTTACATCAGGTCTGGTACACAGCATGGCATACATAATAGAACCTATGGCTGAGGCAAAGGGGATGACGCTCATCTCTTCTATATCTTCTGCCGTGGTCGGACATTGAGCTGAGCTCAATTTCATACCTTGCAACACAGGCAAGAACCCCTTCTTGGATTGATCCATATTGAACTTCTTCAATATCTTACCAAGGTATGTGCTTTGTGAAAGACCTATGAGGCGTCTCGATCTATCTCTATAGATTTTGATGCCTAATATATAAGCAGCTTCTCCAAGGTCCTTCATTGAAAAACTTTTATTCAAGTAGGCCTTGATGCTGTCCAAGAGTTCTATATCATTTCCCATCAACAGTATGTCATCTACATATAATATGAGAAATGCTACAGAGCTCCCTCTCACTTTCTTGTAAACGCAGGCTTCTCCATAAGTCTGTGTAAACCCAAACGCTTTGATCATCTCATCAAAGCGAATGTTCCAACTCCGAGATGCTTGCACCAGCCCATAAATCGAGCGTTGGAGCTTGCACACTTTGTCAGCATTCTTAGGATCGACAAAACCTTCCGGCTGCATCATATACAATTCTTCCTTAAGGAAACCATTAAGGAATGCCGTTTTGACGTCCATTTGCCATATTTCGTAATCATAGAATGCGGCAATTGCTAACATGATTCGGACGGACTTCAGCTTCGCTACCGGTGAGAAAGTCTCATCGTAGTCAACCCCTTGAACTTGTCGATAACCCTTAGCGACAAGCCGAGCTTTATAGATGGTCACATTACCATCCGCGTCTGTCTTCCTCTTAAAGATCCATTTATTTTCTATGGCTCGCCGCTCAACGGGCAAGTCAGTCAAAGTCCATACTTCATTTTCATACATGGATCCTATCTCGGATTTCATGGCTTCTAGCCATTTGTCGGAATCCGGTCCCGCCATCGCTTCTTCATAGTTCGAAGGTTCACCATTGTCTAACAACATGATTTCCAAGACAGGGTTGCCGTACCACTCTGGTGCGGAACGTGTCCTTGTGGACCTTCGGATTTCAGTAGGGGCTTGATCAGAAGTATCTTGATCATTATCATTAACTTCCTCTCTAGTCGGTGCAGGCACCTCAGGAACATTTTCTTGAGTTGCGCCATTTTCCGGTTCAAGAGGCAATACTTCATCAAGCTCTACTTTCCTCCCACTTACTTCTTTCGAGAGAAACTCTTTCTCCAGAAAGGACCCATTCTTGGCAACAAAGATCTTGCCTTCGGATCTGAGGTAGAAGGTGTACCCAATAGTTTCTTTTGGGTACCCTATGAAGACGCATTTTTCCGATTTGGGTTCGAGCTTTTCAGGTTGAAGTTTCTTGACATAAGCATCGCATCCCCAAACTTTTAGAAACGACAGCTTAGGTTTCTTCCCAAACCATAATTCATACGGTGTCGTCTCAACGGATTTCGACGGAGCCCTATTTAAAGTGAATGCGGCAGTCTCTAAAGCATAGCCCCAAAAAGAAAGCGGTAAATCGGTAAGAGACATCATAGATCGCACCATATCTAACAGAGTGCGATTACGACATTCGGACACACCATTACGCTGAGGTGTTCCAAGCGGCGTGAGTTGTGAAACTATTCCACATTTTCTTAAGTGTGCCCCAAACTCGTGACTCAAGTATTCTCCTCCACGATCTGATCGTAGAAACTTGATTTTCCTGTCACGTTGATTTTCAACCTCACTCTGAAATTCCTTGAACTTTTCAAAGGTTTCAGACTTGTGTTTCATTAAGTAGATATACCCATACCTACTTAAATCATCAGTGAGGGTGAGAACATAACGATAGCCACCGCGAGCCTCAACACTCATCGGACCGCACACATCAGTATGTATGATTTCCAATAAGTCGGTTGCTCGCTCCATTGTTCCTGAGAACGGAGTCTTGGTCATTTTACCCATAAGGCATGGTTCGCACGTGTCAAATGATTCATAATCAAGAGACTCTAAAAGTCCATCTGCATGGAGCTTCTTCATGCGTTTGACACCTATGTGACCAAGGCGGCAGTGCCACAAGTATGTGGGACTATCATTATCAACCTTACTTCTTTTGGTACTCACATTATGAACATGTGTAGCATCACGTTCGAGATTCATAAAGAATAAACCATTCACCATAGGAGCATGACCATAAAACATATCTCTCATAAAAATGGAACAACCATTATTCTCAGATTTAAAAGAGTAGCCATCTCGAATTAAACGAGATCCCGATACAATGTTCATGCTCAAAGCTGGCACTAAATAACAATTATTAAGGTTTAAAACTAATCCCGAAGGGAGATGCAGAGGTAGCGTGCCGACGGCGATCACATTGACCTTGGAACCATTCCCGACGCGCATCGTCACCTCGTCCCTTGCCAGTTTCCGCTTATTCCGCAGCCCCTGCTTTGAGTTACAAATGTGAGCAACTGCACCGGTATCAAATACCCAGGAGCCACTACGGGCACTAGTAAGGTACACATCAATTACATGTATATCACATATACCTTTTGTTTTGCCGGCCTTCTTATCCGCTAAGTACTTAGGGCAATTCCGCTTCCAGTGACCGCTTCCCTTGCAATAAAAGCACTCAGTCTCGGGCTTGGGTCCATTCTTTGGCTTCTTCCCGGCAGCTTGCTTGCCGGGCGCGGCAACCTCCTTCCCGTCCTTCTTGAAGTTCTTTTTACCCTTGCCTTTCTTGAACTTAGTGGTTTTATTGACCATCAACACTTGATGTTCCTTCCTGACTTCTACCTCTGCTGATTTCAGCATAGCAAATACTTCAGGAATGGTCTTTTCCATCCCCTGCATATTGAAGTTCATCACAAAGCTCTTGTAGCTTGGTGGAAGCGACTGGAGGATTCTATCAATGACCGCATCATCCGGGAGATTAACTCCCAGCCGAGTCAAGCGGTTATGCAACCCAGACATAGTGAGTATGTGCTCACTGACAGAACTGTTTTCCTCCATCTTACAGCTGAAGAATTTGTCGGAGACATCATATCTCTCGACCCGGGCATGAGCTTGGAAAACCATTTTCAGCTCTTTGAACATCTCATATGCTCCATGTCTCTCAAAACGCTTTTGGAGCCCCGGCTCTAGGGTGTAAAGCATGCCGCACTGAACGAGGGAGTAGTCATCGGAACGTGCCTGCCAAGCGTTCATAACATCTTGTTCTGCAGGGAGAACGGGCGCGTCACCAAGCGGTGCTTGTAGGACATAATCTTTCTTGGTAGCTATGAGGATGATCCTCAGGTTCCGGACCCAGTCCGTATAGTTGCTGCCATCATCTTTCAGCTTAGTTTTCTCTAGGAACGTGTTGAAGTTGAGGACTATGTTGGCCATTTGATCTACAAGACATATTGCAAAGATTTTAGACTAAGTTCATGATAATTAAGTTCAACTAATCAAATTATTAGTGAACTCCCACTTAGATTAGACATCCCTCTAGTCATCTAAGTATTACATGATCCGAGTTAAACTAGACCGTGTCCGATCATCACGTGAGACAGACTAGTCAACATCGGTGAACATCTACATGTTGATCGTATCTTCTATACGACTCATGCTCGACCTTTCAGTCTTCTGTGTTCCGAGGCCATGTCTGTACATGCTAGGCTCGTCAAGTCAACCTAAGTGTTTGCATGTGTAAATCTGTCTTGCACCCGTTGTATGTGAATGTCTGAATAAAACACCCGATCATCACGTGGTGTTTTGAAACAGCGAACTGTCGCAACGGTGCACAGTTAGGGGGAACACTTCTTGAATTTATTGTGAGGGATCATCTTATTTACTACCGTCGTTCGAAGTAAACAAGATGCAAAACATGATAAACATCACATGCAATCAAATAATAAACGTGACATGATATGGCCAATATCACATAGCTCCTTTGATCTCCATCTTGGGGCTCCATGATCATCTTGTGACCGGCTTGACACCATGATCTCCATCATCATGATCTCCATAATCGTGTCTCCATGAAGTTGCTCGCCAACTATTACTTCTACTACTATGGCTAACGCGTTTAGCAATAAAGTAAAGTAATTTACATGGCGTTTCTTGATGACACGCAGGTCATATAAAAGAACAAAGACAAATCCTATGGCTCCTGCCGGTTGTCATACTCATCGACATGCAAGTCGTGATTCCTATTACAATAGCATGAACATCTCATACATCACATATAGATCATTCATCATTCATCACAACTTTGGCCATATCATATCACAAACCACTTGCTGCAAAAACAAGTTAGACGTCCTCTAATTGTTGTTGCAAGTTTTACGTGGCTGAATTAGGGTTCTAGCAAGAACGTTTTCTTACCTACGTTAAAGCCACAACGTGATTTGTCAACTTCTATTTACCCTTCATAAGGACCCTGTTCATCGATTCCGCTCCAACTAAAGTAGGAGAGACAGACACCCGCCAGCCACCTTATGCAACTAGTGCATGTTAGTCGGTGGAACCGGTCTCACGTAAGCGTACGTGTAAGGTTGGTCCGGGCCGCTTCATCCCACAATACCGCTGAAGCAAGAAAGGACTAGTAACAGCAAGAAAGTTGACAAATCTACGCCCACAACAAATTGTGTTCTACTCGCGCAAGAAGAACTACGCATAGACCTAGCTCTGATACCACTGTTGGGGAACGTTGCAGAAAAGAAAAAATTTCCTACTCGTTTCACCAAGATCATCTAGGAGTTCATCTAGCAACGAGTGATTAGATGCATCTACATACCTTTGTAGATCGCGAGCGGAAGCGTTCAAAAGAACGGTGATGATGTAGTCGTACTCGACGTGATCCAAATCACCGATGACCAGCGCCGAACGGACGACACCTCCGCGTTCAACACACGTACGGAACAGCCACGTCTCCTCCTTCTTGATCCAGCAAGGGAGGGAGGAGAGGTTGAGGGAGATGGCACTAGCAGCAGCACGACGGCGTGGTGTTGATGGAGCTGCAGTACTCCGGCAGAGCTTCGCTAAGCACTATGGAGGTGGAGGAGGTGTTGGAGAGGGAGAAGGAGGCAACCAAAGGCCAAGGCGTTCAGGTATGAAGTCCCTCCTCTCCCCCACTATATATAGGAGGGCCAAGGGGGGGTGGCCGGCCCTAGGAGATCCAATCTCCTAGGGGGTGCGGCGGCCAAGGGGGGTTTCCCTCCCCCCCAACGCACCTAGGAGGTGCCTTCCCCTCCTAGGACTCTTCCCCTTTCAAACCCTAGGCGCATGGGCCTATGTGGGGCTGGTGCCCTTGGCCCATTAGGCCAAGGCGCACCCCCTACAGCCCATGTGGCTGTCAGGACCCCGACTCAATGCCACATCGATCTAGCATGTAACACCTCATATCACTTTGCGGCCTCACGCACGGTATTCCCACGGGTGTCGCCTTACCTTAGCCCGGGACCGTTTGCGCCTTTTGGCACACGTATATGACGGTGTCGCTAGCATCCATATGATAAGGATCCCGGGCTGACATGCTAGTCGTAAACCCAAAGTGGCACCGACTTACAGGGACAGGCATCCATGACCCAGCATCCGAACGTGTCGGTCATCAGCGAGTGAATCCAGGCTGTAGCACTGGGCTAACAGGACTCCGGTGAACCGGGCTGTAGCAGGCTAACAGGACTCCGGTATTCATCGCGTGACATTTCCCCGAAGGGACAGACACAGGAACGAAGAAGGACACATGCCGGCCAACCTAAGTGTTCCGGAGCAGTAGCAAGCTACCATGGCTCGGTGAAACACTAGGAGACATTTCCCCGTAAGAGAGGCTACTAAAGATAAACAACTAGATGGTCAGATCCCACACATACCAAGCATTTCAATAGCATACACACAATATGCTCGATATGTGCAAATACAACATGGCATCACAACATGACTCTACGACTCAAGTAATTTATTCAATAGGCTCCGAGGAGCGAGATATTACAAACAGGGGTCTCATGACCCAACATTCAGAGCATACAAATCAAAGCACAAACGGAAGCTATCATGTCTGAGTACAGACGTCTATAAATGAAAAAGGCTGAAAGCCTGACTATCTACCAGATCCTGCCGAGGCACAAGATCGTAGCTGAGGTAACAAGCTAAACGTCGAAGTCCACGTGGAACTACTAGTGAGACTGAAGTCTCTCTGCAAAACATAAAATAGGCAAACGTGAGTACAAATGTACCCAGCAAGACTTACATCAGAACTAACTACATATGCATCATTATCAACAAAGGGATGGTGGGGTTTAACTGCAGCAAGCCAGCTTTGACTCGGTGGCTATCCTAAACTACGACTGCAAGCGACTCTTTTGAGGTGGCGCACACGAGTCCACATATTCACCATATCAATACACCACTATGGATCCGCTCCCGTCTCCCTAGGAGAACGCCATCCATAGCACTCACGCTTATCTTGCGCATTTTAAAGTATCCACTTTCACTTGTCTATGAACTGATATAAGCAATCCAGAAGTCCTTTTCCGCGGACACGGCTATTCGAATAGATGATGTTAACCCTGCAGGGGTGTACTTCTTCATACATGTTTCCACCACTTAGCGTCTGCACACGACATGTGCTCGGCAGACTTCAAGCGAAAGCCGACGTGGGTGTAGACCACGACCTACCTAAACACTCAAGTCTCTAGTCCAGGTTTATCGCCTATTCGGGTTCCATCCATGAGGAGATCCGGCCGGAGTTTCGCTCACAGCCCCAAACGATGTGAACAGGGTTCCCAAGATACCAAACGGGCATCCGGTACACCGTGCCACGTACCTACCGCATCACAGCCCACCCCTATGGTCAGCGCTGTCCACGGCCTCCAGTAAGCTACAAACACCAGAAACTACTTGCAACTCCTGGACAGAGGACGAGGGTGAATAAGAAGTCGAGCGGGGTCATATTTCAGGGCCCAATGTATGGTAGTAGCTGAATCATGGATCACAAACACAGAACTCAGTTCCTAAGGACGGCTTCAATGAGACAACCCACCATGTACTCCTACATGGCCTCTCACCGACACCTTTTACCAAATCGTGTTCACACACTTAGCTCACACATGGTAGGACATGTTCACACACCTCTGATTCATCCCCGATGAATCAGACCTGACTCAACTCTAAGCAGTAGCAGGCATGACAAACAAACATTAATGAGTAGGCACAACAGGGCTCAAACAACTCCTACTCATGCTAGTGGGTTTCATCTATTTACTGTGGCAATGACAGGTCATGCAAAGGATAAAGGGGTTCAGCTACCGCAGCAAGTAACAGATGAATCGATGTTGTCCTAATGCAGTAAAAAGGAGCAGGAGCGAGAGAGTAGGATTGTATCGGAATGAACAAGGGGGGTTTTGCTTGCCTGGCACTTCTGAAGATAACATTGAGTCTTCATCAGTGTCAACGATCACATCATCGGTATCACGTCTATCGAGAGGGGACAAATACCGGCAACACAGAAGGGAACACAATCAATGCAATGCACAATATGATGCATGATCATGACATGGCAAAATGAATGTGTTATGAGCTAATGCAACTAGCAATAGATTAAATGAAGTTGGTTTGAATACAAGATTCAAATTCAAACTCCATATGTGATTATTTAAATGCCCTTTAATTGATTTGTGCTAAACAGCATCTATAAGTTGTTCTAACATGCATGGAAATGGTACAGATGGATTCCTTGAATTTTTCTGATAATTTTTCATATATAAATTATTTAATTTGGAGTTACGGTTAATTTTCTATGATTTATTGAAGTTTTAGCTATTTTCTGGAATTTCCTGATTATTTTTAAATCCAGAAAATACTTATTGCGTCAGCATGACATCATCATGACGTCAGCAGGGTCAACTGGGCTGGCTCGGGTCAAACCTGACGTGTGGGGTCCACACGTCAGTGACACAGAAGCTAATCCCGCGTTGACTCGGGCTTTGACCCGCTACGGGGCCCGCTGTCAGTGTCTGTTAGTGTGTTAATGGGAGGGGGATTAGCCGCTAATGACAGTTCACGTCAGATGCGTCGGCGGTTGGACGACGGCGACGATCAGAGCGGCGGTGGCTCGCCGGAGTTGCGCCAGAGACGACGGTTCGACGCGCCGGGGGCACCAGAGGATAGCCCGTGCCCGCGCGCATCTAGGGGAACCATCGGGAGGTGCGGGGGTGGACGGAGTTCGCCGGAGGCGAGGTTGTGGCGGCGGCCGGAGTTCGGCGCCGATGGAAACGACGACACCGTGCACGGGAGGAGCTACGGTTAGCATCTACGTGTTCTACAAAAGCTCACGAACCCAACGGAGGCACGCACGGGACCAAATGGCCACCGGAGCCTCGTCGGCGATGAGCTTGTGCGGCGGCGTACTATCGGGGAAGAGAGGCGCGGCGGCTACGGCATGCTAGAGAGAAAACGGAGAGGGGGAGGATGATTAGGAGCTCACGTGGAGTGCAGTGGTGGCCTCGGCGTGTTCGGGGAAGCTCGGACGGCGACGAATCGACGGCGACCATCGGCGGCGGTCGAGGACGAAGACGATGGCGTGGAGGCGAAGCAGAGCTTCCCGAGGGGCTTGGCTCTTGGGGAGGAAGAGGGGGTTGGGGCGGAGCTCGTGGGTGTGTCGGAGCGGCTCGGGGGTGGCGGTGGCCGCGAGGGGGCTCGTCGGTGGCGGCGGCTCCGTTCGGGCGAGTGAGAGAGAGAGGTCCAGGGGAGAGGATGAGGACGCGGGAGAGTGAGGGAGAGAGGCAGGGAGGTGCGTGGCGTCGCTAGGAGGGGCCGGGGAAGAGCCAGGCAGGCAGGGAGGGAGGAGGTGGCCGGCGCGGGGCGGCCACGCGCCTCCGTCCTTCTGGCGAGGGAGGAAGACGACAGGGAGGAGGCGGTGGTGGGCTGGGCCGCTGCTGGGCTGCACAGTGTTGGGCTGCGGGTGGGCTGCCAGGTAACTTCCTTCTCTCTCTCTGTCTTTTATTTCTGTTCTGTTTTTCTTTTATTTAATCTGTTTTGCCACTGTTTTGAATTTAAAAATAATTCAGACAATGCCAAAAACTCCTCTGAAAATATTTATGCTGCTTAATGGACTTTTCCAAAAGCACATAAAATGTTTCAGGGTATTTGGAAATATATTCTATACAAGTTATGAATATAGTTCCAAATGCAAATAAAGTAATGATGTAAATTCAGTGCTCAAAATATTCCTCAAAAATGTTCATTATTTTTGGTTTGGTGCAGAACCCTTGCCAAAATATAACCAACATTATTTAAGGCCATTTTGAAAACATTGAATGCATTTACCAGGGTTCTTTGCCCCTCTTTTATTTTAAGTTTTGAGGCTTCCAAAATTCCTCAGTTCAAGTTTCAGAAATTTAAATATGATGCCTGGATGAAGATGCAACTATTTACAATCAATATTCTAGGGCTGTGACAACTCACCCCCACTAAACAAAAATCTCGTCCCGAGATTCAAGTGTAGGGTAAGGTGAAGGGGGAACACAAACTAGCACAATCTTCACGATCCAGTTGCACTTCAAATGGACGTTGATTCGTTCACCATCATTGTCTCGAAGTCTTGCTCTGAGAACTCCAACTAACATGACAACGAGAGGAAAAGAGAGACCCTAAAAGAATGGTTCTTCTCGAAGGTCGAACAACTCAGGATTAACTCACGGAATGAGACATAGCAACATCTCTCGAGCTGAGAGGCGAAGCACACATCCATAGGAATGGAGTGAAGCAGATGACGAAGGTTCACTAGGTAGACAACAATTTCACGCTTAAGAAGGAGGTAAACAATTGTCAACGTAGCGAGGAGTTGAATTGCCATGATACCATAACGATGCACCTTAGGGAAGGTGACTTGTAGATATATCCCCTTAAGTGGCAAAAAGAATTACTTTTGATTCAGAGATCATTGAAACTCTTTAAACCAGCCTAAGGCAATTCTCGAGCGATCGTTTGGAGGGGGTCGGTAGAATGGCATACTCGGACTTGGATGATGTGGATTACCTTGTTGAAGACAACGTAATGGATGATTTTGCTTATCACCGGAAATGGAAGAGACCCATGGTAGAATGGCACATTGGCGGTGCAGGCTGGGAACAAAATGCAAATGATGGGAATGATTCTGGTAACTAGAGAAGAACCCAACAATAGAGAGTGGATTCACTGTTTGAAAAGATCATAGCATTGCCGAGGAAACTGAGAGCAAACCCAGTTAGTGCCGATGATAACACGTAGCGCTTGTGCGTGCTCTCAAGAACTTGAGCATTTCCATATTCATCTAGGTTTTATCAACAACCGCGTCAAGGGTGCTGACAACACAACATACTACCATGATGAATAGCGATGGACGATGCAGATGCGAAGGAGGATAACACTTTCTCAGATTTCACCTTAGCGAGGCCAAGCAAATAAAATCTGGATGATCGACTGAGAGACATTTAGCACTCCGCTTCTAATGTTCTCCTTGATGTGCTAGCATAACCCATTCATAGATATGGTTTGATATCTAGAACATCAAGTAAAGGTCGGACTTCGGGAGCACAAGAATCCATAAGGAACAACTAGGGAGGTAAATCCTACGAAATCCTTATGGGGAGGTGGACAACTTCCTCAATCAAGATATTATAATAACAGGGCTACCGGATGGGTGTGTTGGCCACGACATCCACCTTACCGGTTATCGAGAGACCAATATTATAGTTCTTGGGGAAATGTTCCAACCATCATATCTGCCTGAGATTCAGATCTGGTTGGTGTCAGAATATTCCAGGCTCATCGAGTCTAGGAAGAAAAATGAAAGTTTGCAACACAAATCGACGAGATGACGTTGCGAGATTCTCGGGAGATGAACTACGATAGCAAGCTCCAAAACATGAGCGGGTTCTGCTACAAACATGTGAACACGTTGTCCCAGACAAGCATGACCACAAAGTAGTCTTATAATAAAACACTACCGAGTTCAGGAGGGGGAGCCATCATTAATGACATCGAAGTCTCCACGCGTGGAAGTCCAAAGAGTTCACCTTGGACAGACTCCTTTATCTTTGAACAACTCAATCAGTGGCTTGGTGTGCTAGGATATACATATAGAATGGAGGTTGCAAATCTCCAGACCACAGAATACTTCGCACGTATGCATGACTGACTTGGGATGATTCCAGAGGAAGCAAAACTAACTTTCTCAAATTCACGGCGACAACTTTCACCAAATGCACGTGTATAAAAGGAAGTCACTCCTTTCATCAACAAATACTTCATGAGCTAGCATGAAGAAAATGCTTTCAAAAGTTTCCAACACTAGCTTAATGTCCAACAAAATCATGGAGGAGATAAGGATGTTGTCAATGGGCTCAACAACAATTCATCTGGGTTTCCTTTTTAAAAGGAATTCCATAGTTAAGTGAACAAGTGATAGTATTGGTCAGGACAAAGATGTAATGGTGTATGCTCGAGGGATCAACCACGAATAAGACAACATTACGAGCATCATTGGTACTGATTTGATTTGACGATAGCCCACACTCAAATCAAAGGATTGATAAGACAATAGGTCCAGCAACTGATCACAGGGACCAATCGATGAAGATATCATCTTTCTTCAACACACACTACACAAGATTATCCCTTTGGAACGAACTAAGTCAGGCAAGCTTTTATCTTCCAACTCTCCAAGTTGTTGTCTAGCTTAAGCAACTAGCTCCGGGATATCCAACACAGATTCTTGGAGAAAGGGTGGTTCACAATAAACCAACTTGATCACAAGCCCAACATAACAGTCAGGAAATAACCCGATAACGCTTCCAAGAAGATATTTGGAAAGTCACGAACCACCGGTATGTTACTAAGCTCGAGAACAATCTTGCCTTTTAGGGCAAGACGATATGATCAAATGAGCGAGGACTTGACAAAATCCTAACTCATCAATCGAAATGTGCACCAGGAAGATGGACAAGGTAGCACGATCAATCTTAGAAGGATGATTCAAAAACCAACACGCTAAGAATGAAATTATTGTCCTTTAACTACCAAGCAACGAGGTTGCTAGGAGTATTGATTTCACACATCACGATTCACTTGTCGACATTCCGGTTATAACCACACGGAACCGAGGAATGAGTAATGATGGCGAGAAGTATCACTGTACCAATAGTTCACAGGATGGTGTGCAATTCCTATAACAATCCCGATATAAAATATGTAATACTCCAAGGTAGAGCAGAACAAAAGCTGGATTAGCAATTTGATCTGCGGAGCACAACTTCTTTGACCCAATCCTGGATATGGATGAGGTACCGGAGTTTGTTTCTCCTAGTCATTCCGCGATAGAATGGCTTGACGGACCACAAGAGTAATAGGCATCGATAAACGAACGCACGCATACTCTTGACTATCAATTGATAGACGAAGGTCAGTAGACAACTAAAGAGGGACAATTCAAAGGAACATATAACTTTTGAGTTGTGGATGCGTAGATTAGTATGTCAAACCAGGTTCAACATAATTCTTCTGGATAACCCATGCAGAAAGATTGAGCTGGCAGAGTCACAATATAGCATGGAGAACTCATCAAGAGCACTCTGGTTGTGATCGTTCAGTTCAACGAGGAACTTCTGCCATAAGTAGTTCATGGTATTTGGAAGAAGAAGATACCACGGACTTCAAGGACTATCGCAAAGGTTACTAATAACCTAAGGGAGCTAGCAATTACTATCAACATGAAGTAAGTAGAGTGAATCTCGGGTTCAAAACCCAAGGAGTAGAATACCTACTACTAAGTGGCATCACGGGATGCTTTCGAGAATAAAAGCCAGAATCATCACACTGGGACACAAAACATGGCTAGACTACTAGATGATCCCCTGAGACACCTAGGGTCATAATAATATCTCCAACATATATGTCAAGGTAACGGAGTACCTCAACTCACTGATTAGTGTGGTTAATCTGGCCCATGGGAACATTGAAACGGGAAGAAAGGATTTGCAAATGCTTCAAACTATTTAGAAACCTGGGATGACTCGGACAGCATAACGGCTATAATTGCTCAAAAAGATTTGAGACAATCACAAAATGGTGGCATAACCACTCAGGAGCACAATATCAAGGTTTCGAGATCAACAGTTAACATACAGAAGATAGTAGGAACTGAACTGAGGCTTGAATCCAACAATATTATAAGTCCACTGATTAGTAACGCGTGATCCTGACAGAAAGAAGAGATAGCCTAGTTCTTAATCCCCGTAGAAGAGAAGATGATGACTCAGATCAGAGGGCCATGAGGTATAAGGAGTAAAAGAGCCTTACGTTCCATCCCACAATCAATTCCCTTACATATAACTAAGAATTTCTAGACTCAACTTCGACCAGTTTGGCTTGGTAATCCTACAGGCAGTCAAGCTCTGATACCAACGCTGTCAGGACCCCGACTCAATGCCACATCGATCTAGCATGTAACACCTCATATCACTTTGCGGCCTCACGCACGGTATTCCCACGGGTGTCGCCTTACCTTAGCCCGGGACCGTTTGCGCCTTTTGGCACACGTATATGACGGTGTCGCTAGCATCCATATGATAAGGATCCCGGGCTGACATGGCTAGTCGTAAACCCAAAGTGGCACCGACTTACAGGGACAGGCATCCATGACCCAGCATCCGAACGTGTCGGTCATCAGCGAGTGAATCCAGGCTGTAGCACTGGGCTAACAGGACTCCGGTGAACCGGGCTGTAGCAGGCTAACAGGACTCCGGTATTCATCGCGTGACATTTCCCCGAAGGGACAGACACAGGAACGAAGAAGGACACATGCCGGCCAGCCTAAGTGTTCCGGAGCAGTAGCAAGCTACCATGGCTCGGTGAAACACTAGGAGACATTTCCCTGTAAGAGAGGCTACTAAAGATAAACAACTAGATGGTCAGATCCCACACATACCAAGCATTTCAATAGCATACACACAATATGCTCGATATGTGCAAATACAACATGGCATCACAACATGACTCTACGACTCAAGTAATTTATTCAATAGGCTCCGAGGAGCGAGATATTACAAACAGGGGTCTCATGACCCAACATTCAGAGCATACAAATCAAAGCACAAACGGAAGCTATCATGTCTGAGTACAGACGTCTATAAATGAAAAAGGCTGAAAGCCTGACTATCTACCAGATCCTGCCGAGGCACAAGATCGTAGCTGAGGTAACAAGCTAAACGTCGAAGTCCACGTGGAACTACTAGTGAGACTGAAGTCTCTCTGCAAAACATAAAATAGGCAAACGTGAGTACAAATGTACCCAGCAAGACTTACATCAGAACTAACTACATATGCATCATTATCAACAAAGGGATGGTGGGGTTTAACTGCAGCAAGCCAGCTTTGACTCGGTGGCTATCCTAAACTACGACTGCAAGCGACTCTTTTGAGGTGGCGCACACGAGTCCACATATTCACCATATCAATACACCACTATGGATCCGCTCCCGTCTCCCTAGGAGAACGCCATCCATAGCACTCACGCTTATCTTGCGCATTTTAAAGTATCCACTTTCACTTGTCTATGAACTGATATAAGCAATCCAGAAGTCCTTTTCCGCGGACACGGCTATTCGAATAGATGATGTTAACCCTGCAGGGGTGTACTTCTTCATACATGTTTCCACCACTTAGCGTCTGCACACGACATGTGCTCGGCAGACTTCAAGCGAAAGCCGACGTGGGTGTAGACCACGACCTACCTAAACACTCAAGTCTCTAGTCCAGGTTTATCGCCTATTCGGGTTCCATCCATGAGGAGATCCGGCCGGAGTTTCGCTCACAGCCCCAAACGATGTGAACAGGGTTCCCAAGATACCAAACGGGCATCCGGTACACCGTGCCACGTACCTACCGCATCACAGCCCACCCCTATGGTCAGCGCTGTCCACGGCCTCCAGTAAGCTACAAACACCAGAAACTACTTGCAACTCCTGGACAGAGGACGAGGGTGAATAAGAAGTCGAGCGGGGTCATATTTCAGGGCCCAATGTATGGTAGTAGCTGAATCATGGATCACAAACACAGAACTCAGTTCCTAAGGACGGCTTCAATGAGACAACCCACCATGTACTCCTACATGGCCTCTCACCGACACCTTTTACCAAATCGTGTTCACACACTTAGCTCACACATGGTAGGACATGTTCACACACCTCTGATTCATCCCCGATGAATCAGACCTGACTCAACTCTAAGCAGTAGCAGGCATGACAAACAAACATTAATGAGTAGGCACAACAGGGCTCAAACAACTCCTACTCATGCTAGTGGGTTTCATCTATTTACTGTGGCAATGACAGGTCATGCAAAGGATAAAGGGGTTCAGCTACCGCAGCAAGTAACAGATGAATCGATGTTGTCCTAATGCAGTAAAAAGGAGCAGGAGCGAGAGAGTAGGATTGTATCGGAATGAACAAGGGGGGTTTTGCTTGCCTGGCACTTCTGAAGATAACATTGAGTCTTCATCAGTGTCAACGATCACATCATCGGTATCACGTCTATCGAGAGGGGACAAATACCGGCAACACAGAAGGGAACACAATCAATGCAATGCACAATATGATGCATGATCATGACATGGCAAAATGAATGTGTTATGAGCTAATGCAACTAGCAATAGATTAAATGAAGTTGGTTTGAATACAAGATTCAAATTCAAACTCCATATGTGATTATTTAAATGCCCTTTAATTGATTTGTGCTAAACAGCATCTATAAGTTGTTCTAACATGCATGGAAATGGTACAGATGGATTCCTTGAATTTTTCTGATAATTTTTCATATATAAATTATTTAATTTGGAGTTACGGTTAATTTTCTATGATTTATTGAAGTTTTAGCTATTTTCTGGAATTTCCTGATTATTTTTAAATCCAGAAAATACTTATTGCGTCAGCATGACATCATCATGACGTCAGCAGGGTCAACTGGGCTGGCTCGGGTCAAACCTGACGTGTGGGGTCCACACGTCAGTGACACAGAAGCTAATCCCGCGTTGACTCGGGCTTTGACCCGCTACGGGGCCCGCTGTCAGTGTCTGTTAGTGTGTTAATGGGAGGGGGATTAGCCGCTAATGACGGTTCACGTCAGATGCGCCGGCGGTTGGACGACGGCGACGATCAGAGCGGCGGTGGCTCGCCAGAGTTGCACCAGAGACGACGGTTCGACGCGCCGGGGGCACCAGAGGATAGCCCGTGCCCGCGCGCATCTAGGGGAACCATCGGGAGGTGCGGGGGTGGACGGAGTTCGCCGGAGGCGAGGTTGTGGCGGCGGCCGGAGTTCGGCGCCGATGGAAACAACGACACCGTGCACGGGAGGAGCTACGGTTAGCATCTACGTGTTCTACAAAAGCTCACGAACCCAACGGAGGCACGCACGGGACCAAATGGCCACCGGAGCCTCGTCGGCGATGATCTTGTGCGGCGGCGTACTATCGGGGAAGAGAGGCGCGGCGGCTACGGCATGCTAGAGAGAAAACGGAGAGGGGGAGGATGATTAGGAGCTCACGTGGAGTGCAGTGGTGGCCTCGGCGTGTTCGGGGAAGCTCGGACGGCGACGAATCGACGGCGACCATCGGCGGCGGTCGAGGACGAAGACGATGGCGTGGAGGCGAAGCAGAGCTTCCCGAGGGGCTTGGCTCGGTGGGGAGGAAGAGGGGGTCGGGGCGGAGCTCGTGGGTGTGTCGGAGCGGCTCGGGGGTGGCGGTGGCCGCGAGGGGGCTCGTCGGTGGCGGCGGCTCCGTTCGGGCGAGTGAGAGAGAGAGGTCCAGGGGAGAGGATGAGGACGCGGGAGAGTGAGGGAGAGAGGCAGGGAGGTGCGTGGCGTCGCTAGGAGGGGCCGGGGAAGAGCCAGGCAGGCAGGGAGGGAGGAGGTGGCCGGCGCGGGGCGGCCACGCGCCTCCGTCCTTCTGGCGAGGGAGGAAGACGACAGGGAGGAGGCGGTGGTGGGCTGGGCCGCTGCTGGGCTGCACAGTGTTGGGCTGCGGGTGGGCTGCCAGGTAACTTCCTTCTCTCTCTCTGTCTTTTATTTCTGTTCTGTTTTTCTTTTATTTAATCTGTTTTGCCACTGTTTTGAATTTAAAAATAATTCAGACAATGCCAAAAACTCCTCTGAAAATATTTATGCTGCTTAATGGACTTTTCCAAAAGCACATAAAATGTTTCAGGGTATTTGGAAATATATTCTATACAAGTTATGAATATAGTTCCAAATGCAAATAAAGTAATGATGTAAATTCAGTGCTCAAAATATTCCTCAAAAATGTTCATTATTTTTGGTTTGGTGCAGAACCCTTGCCAAAATATAACCAACATTATTTAAGGCCATTTTGAAAACATTGAATGCATTTACCAGGGTTCTTTGCCCCTCTTTTATTTTAAGTTTTGAGGCTTCCAAAATTCCTCAGTTCAAGTTTCAGAAATTTAAATATGATGCCTGGATGAAGATGCAACTATTTACAATCAATATTCTAGGGCTGTGACAGTGGCCCCCCCCGGGACAGGTGGACCCACCCGGTGGACCCCCGGGACCCTTCCGGTGGTCCCGGTACAATACCGATAACCCCGAAACTTGTCCCGATGCCCGAAACAGGACTTCCCATATATAAATCTTTACCTCCGGACCATTCCGGAACTCCTCGTGACGTCCGGGATCTCATCCGAGACTCCGAACAACATTCGGGTTACTGCATATACATATCCCTACAACCCTAGCATAACTGAACCTTAAGTGTGTAGACCCTACGGGTTCGGGAGACAAGCAGACATGACCGAGACGACTGTCCGGTCAATAACCAACAGCGGGATCTGGATACCCATGCTGGCTCCCACATGCTCCACGATGATCTCATCGGATGAACCACGATGTCGAGGATTCTATCAACCCCGTACGCTATTCCCTTTGTCTATCGATATGTTACTTGCCCGAGATTTGATCGTCGGTATCCCAATACCTCGTTCAATCTCGTTACCGGCAAGTCACTTTACTCATACCGCAATGCATGATCCCGTGACCAGACACTTGGTCACTCTGAGCTCATTTTGATGATGCATTACCGAGTGGGCCCAGTGATACCTCTCCGTCATACGGAGTGACAAATCCCAGTCTTGATCCATGTCACCCAACAGACACTTTCGGAGATACCCGTAGTCTACCTTTATAGTCACCCAGTTACGTTGTGACGTTTGGCATACCCAAAGCACTCCTACGGTATCCGGGAGTTACACGATCTCATGGTCTAAGGAAAAGATACTTGACATTGGAAAACTCTAGCAAATGAACTATACGATCTTGTGCTATGTTTAGGATTGGGTCTTGTCCATCACATCATTCTCCTAATGATGTGATCTCGTTATCAATGACATCCAGTGTCCATAGTCAGGAAACCATGACTATCTCTTGATCAACGAGCTAGTCAACTAGAGGCTCACTAGGGACATGTTGGTGTCTGTTATTCACACATGTATTACGATTTCCGGATAACACAATTATAGCATGAATAAAGACAATTATCATGAACAAGGAAATATAATAATAATGCTTTTATTATTGCCTCTAGGGCATATTTCCAACAGGGGGTGGGTTAAAATAAAGATGACCCTTGGGCTCGCGAAAACCCAAGGGAAAAGGGCTTAGGTGGCAAATGGTAAAACCAAGGTTGGGCCTTGCTGGAGGAGTTTTATTCAAAGCGAACTGTTAAGGGGGTCCCATAAATCACCCAACCGTGTAAGGAACGCAAAATCCAGGAACATAACACCGGTATACGAAACTAGGGCGGCAAGAGTGGAACAAGTCACCGGGCATAAGGCCAGGCCTTCCACCCTTTACCAAGTATATAAGGTGCATTAATATAAACAGGAGATATTGTGATATCCCAAAGTAACCACGTTCCGACCTGGAACAACCTTCAGCTTCACCTGCAGCTAACAACGCTATAAGAGGGGCTGAGCAAAAGCGGTGACATAGCCAATCAATGGTTGCTAGGACAGGTTGGTTAGAGGTTTGTCATGGCAATAGGTAGGCGTGGTAAACAAAGGCAGGCATGGCTAACATAGCGAAAGAGCAGTACTAGCAAGTAAAGATAGAAATGATTTCGAAGGTATGGTCATCTTGCCTGCAAGATTCTCAGAGCCGTCGAAGGCTGGATCCTCGTTAGCATACTCAATAGGTTCCTCGTGCATGTACTCGTCTTCCGGCTCTACCCAAAGCAAGAACACAAGCAAGGAACCACAATAAATCACGGTGCAATGCACAAGCAACATGGTGCAACACATGTCATGATATGCGGGATGTGGTATGCAATGCATATGCGTGCTTCGGAAGGAAAGATGATGAACAAGGCATCAACTTGGCAAACCAAGTATGCCGCTGGAAAGATGAGATGATTTCGGTTGAAATCGATATAAAGATCACCGGATTCGGATGCACGGTTTGCAAATGGCAAGCAAGACAAGTATGGCACAAAGCTGCGATTAACAGCACGATGCTACTTAGCATGCAACAATAAACTATGCTACCGCACCCCAACACAAAAACAAAACATATGGAGATCATCTACAGGAGATGCTTTACAAAAGAGGAACACTGAGCTACGGCTAAATCACATCATAACAGGTTCAAACAAGCATGGAGAAAGTGCATAAAATTATCAGGTTGGACATGGCAGAAACAACATCACGAAGCAATGTCCAGAGCAGGTTATCAACATGCTACAGGAACTTATAATAGCAAAATAAGACATGGCATGAATCTACTCAAAGCCTAGATCAAAAGTCCCTTACTGACCATAAGCCAAAAAGGACTATAAAATATGATGGCACCCACGTAAACATAGCAAGTTTCGTTAACAGATTTCAGCAAACAAAGCATGGCATTGAAATAATTACGAAGGCACCTTCGTGAGCTCGATGCACTCACTATAGAGCTCCTCATGATAAACTAAGCATACATACATCAAGAAGACATGACATAGAAGCTACACATGGCAAGAAATAACATCATAGCATACCCGGACCAACTACAACAACCTCGGCCAAATTGAATAACATGTAAACAATCTGCCAGGAAACAATTTGAAGCAAAAGTAGAGCACGAAAATGACATGATAGACTACTCCATAATTGCAACTAGGACCATGGATGGATATATAAAAACAACGTTTTCAAAACACTCTTACTGAAGTATCTCAAATTATGCATGGATCTCTCTGTAGCAACAAGTTTATATGGCAATAAAATTACAGCAAAACAGGAACTAAAAACAGCATTAACACGAAGCCTAGTTTGCATGCTTGTTCTAGTCACCACCTTGATCACAAAAATATATGGTAAGCACCTCTGTAAAGAAGACATAGCCTAGTTCAAAACACATTTAGGGATCAACCTCATAGGATGCACACATCAATCATGGCAAAAATGACAAAAGAGCTCGTGCTGATAAGATTCTGAAACTAACGATATGAAGCACTCTTCCAACAGCATTTCGGGCATCAAGATGACCTCAAATGCAAATTATCCAATGGAATGAAATGATGTACTCTTTGAGGCGAACAATTTTACATATTACACACACGAAACGGAGCTACGGATGCGAAGATGTGATGCAATGAACATGCGATGATTTTTACTGCAGAAAAAGACTGGAATTTCGGGGAAAAAATCAACCGGATCTGGAGATCGCCGGAGATCGCGGTTCGCCGGAGCAGGGGCGTCGCCGGAGCTTGGGAAGCCGGAGGACGGGCGGAGAGGGGCCGGGGCGGACGGATCCGGCCGGATCCGGCGCCGGCGGTGACGACGGACGCGGGGCCAGACGGCCGGAGCGCGGGACGGCGGCCGAC